>NC_053443.1:36601479-36886960 GCF_007990345.1 Gossypium hirsutum
TTATGCCTTTACTGAGTTTAAATCACGGTGTTTCCTTGTCACCCATTATAGGTTGCTTGGACTCATCTATTTTTGCGGGGTCAGGCGTCATCGAAGTATCACACCGGATAGCAAGTTTTGGTACTTTCTTCTTAGTTGGCTTAGAAGAACATTTTGGCATGTATAAGCTATTACGTTGTGTTTGAACTTTGGCATGTAAACTTTAGCCATGCGAAAATGGCACGAATGTTCGATTGAGTTGGATCAAGGGTAGGCATGAATGGACCTAGTTACTTTCGTAACAGATGCTGGCAGCAGCAGTGTCATGAGATTGAAAAATCACTAAAATAGTAGGAGTGGAATTAATTGATGAATAAATTATTTATCGAGCTCGATGAGTCTGTTTTCATGAGGAAGTAACGAAAGATCATATGGGCAGTATATTAAGAGATAATCAGATTTTGTGGACAGGGCAGAACGGTTTCTGGATTCCCTGCTCCGACTTTGGAATTCATTATAAATTAACCAGAGATAATTAGGGGTCGTACCATATATGTACAGATTCCTCTCTGAGTCTAGTTTTCATAGAAACAAACGGCATCAGTATTGAAGCCCCGTGCAGGGAGATATCCAAGTCGTAATGGGCAAAGGTCAGTGTAGTCGACCCCTGCAACATGGGAGACTTTGACTAATAAACTGTACTAATTGGCCCGACCAAAAATTCTAGAAAAAATACATAGATGGGCACATGAGTCTAGTTTCTGGGAAAAATTACGAAACTGATTTTCGAGTTACGAAACTCAAGATATGGTTTTTAAAACGACTAGTACACAGATTGGGTAGTGTCTGGAAAATAAATTTTATAAGGGGTTAAGTCAGTTAACACCTCGTGTTCGACTCCGGTGTCGTTTAGGTCGGGTTTACATTTGATTGGTATCAGACTTGGTTTAGTCGGTTCTAGGACTACCATAGCGCGTATGAGTCTAGCTATACATGCCGAATGTTAATGTTTAAATGTGTGATGACTTCTGACGGTTGAAATGTTTTTGTTTTGATTAGTAAATGGACCCGGTGAAGAAAGAACCCTAGCGGATGACGTTGAGAGCGTAGCGGCTGCTCCTGCACAAGGGACGCGCCTGTTGAACCTCAGTCATCTGCGAATAATCAAGGTGAGGGGCTAAACAAGCCTTCTTTACCATGATGAATGAGTGGGTCGCGCAATATGCCCGAACCAACCCGGCTGTCCAACAATTCCCAAATTTGAATAATCCACCCCAAGAGCCTGCAATGCCATCAGTCGCTGATCCTGTGAGGCTGAGTAAGCACCTGTAGACTTGATTAGGAAGCGTGGGGCCGAGGAGTTCAAGGCCATAGTAACTGATGATGCCGAAAGGGCCGAGTTCTGGCTTGATAACACCATTCGGGTGTTCGATGAATTGTCATGCACACCGACGAATGTCTAAAATGTGCTGTATCTTTGTTGCGAGACTCAGCCTACTATTGGTGGAGGACCTTGATTTCCATAGTCTCGAACGAGCGAGTAACTTGGACTTCTTTCAAACGGAATTTCGAAAGAAATTTATTAGCCAACGGTTCATTGATCAGAAGCGTAAGGAGTTCTTGGAACTCAAGCAAGGCGTATGACTGTATCTGAATACGAACATGAATTCGTAAGACTCAGTAGGTATGCCCGGGAGTGTGTAGCTGATGAGGTTGCTATGTGCAAAAGATTCGAGGAAGGATTGAATGAAGATTTAAAGCTACTAATGGGTATTTTGGAAATAAAAGAATTCGTAACACTAGTCGAACGAGCCTGCAAGGCGGAAGAACTTGGAAAGGAGAAGAGGAAGGCTGAATTTGAAGCTAGAGATTGTCGTAAAAGATCGACGGGTAAAGCTCCGTTCTCAGCTGTAAAGAAGTTCAGGGAGGACATTAATAAGTCGAGGGCGACTGCGGGAATTTCCATCAGGGCAAGACCATCGATGGGCTCCCGAGCTACTTCGGTAGCTAGTGTGGGCAATAATCGTCACGAGAAACCTGAATGTCCCCAATGTGGAAGACGACACCTAGGTGAATGTTGGGGCAAGTCTACTAGCAGGGCCTGTTACGGATGCGGTTCGAAGGACCACTTCATTAGAGATTGCACGGAGCTGGATGAGAAGAATAAGATTCAAGGTGCAAGACCTAGTGGAGTGACATCTAGTGGTAGACCACCGAGAATTTTAGGAGGCAGGGGTGGTAGTCAGAGGGGGGCCTCTGATACGGCCGATCGAGCCGAGAACCGTACTCCTGCTAGAGCATATGCCATTCGCGCACGACAGGAGGCATCCTCCCCCGACGTCATCACTGGTACCTTCACTCTCTTTGATACTAATGTGATTGCATTGATTGACCCTGGTTCTACTCATTCATATGTATGCGAAACCTTAGCAACCAGTAAGACTCTACCTGTTGAGTCTACTGAGCTCGTAATTCGAGTATCAAACCCTTTGAGTCAATGCGTACTTGTTGATAAAGTGTGTAAGAGATGCCCTCTAATAATCCGAGAATCCTATTTTCCGGCGATTTGATGCTTTTGCCGTTCGACGAGTTTGATGTTATTCTTGGTTTGGATTGGTTAACCGCGCATGATGCGGTTGTGAATTGCAAAAGCAAGACTATCGATTTGAGGTGCGCAAATAACGAAATAATCCGAGTTGAGTCTGCGGACTTAAGGGGTTGCCAGCTGTAATATCAGCAATGTTGGCCCAGAAATATGTAAGGAAAGGGTGCGAAGCATACCTCGCGTATGTACTTGATGACAAGGAGTTAGAAAAGAAACCCGAATCGGTGCCGGTGGTTTGCGAATACCCGGATGTTTTTCCTGAAGAGTTACCGGGTTTGCCACCTGTTCGGGAGGTAGAGTTTGGTATTGAGCTTGTACCTGGAACTACGCCAATTTCGATCGCTCCGTATCGTATGGCACTAACCGAGTTAAAAGAGTTGAAAGCTCAGTTGCAAGAATTGACGGATAGAGGTTTCGCTCGACCGAGTTTCTCACCTTAGGGTGCACCAGTATTGTTCGTGAAAAAGAAGGACGGAACCATGAGGTTGTGCATTGACTATCGTCAACTGAATAAAGTGACGATAAAGAATAAGTATCCGTTACCACGTATTGATGATCTGTTCGATCAATTAAAGGGAGCATCGGTGTTTTCAAAGATAGATTTGAGATCGGGTTATTATCAGTTGCGGATTCGAGATTCGGACGTACCCAAAACTGCTTTCAGAACGAGGTACGGTCACTACGAGTTCTTAGTGATGCCGTTTGGGCTCACTAATGCCCCTGCGGTGTTTATGGATTTGATGAATCGGATCTTCAGGCCGTATTTGGATCAGTTCGTAGTTGTGTTTATTGATGACATCTTGGTCTATTCAAGAGATGAGACGAACATGCTGAGCATCTGAGGCTAGTGTTGCAAATTTGCGGATAAGCAGTTATATGCTAAGTTCAGTAAGTGTGAGTTCTGGTTAAGAGAGGTTAGCTTCTTAGGTCATGTGGTATCCGCATCGGGTATTCGAGTTGACCCGAGCAAATTTCAGCCATACTTAACTGGAAGCCTCCGAGAAATGTTACCGAAGTCCGGAGCTTTCTAGGGCTCGCCGGTTATTACCGACGATTTGTCAAGGTTTCTCGATGATAGCCACAGCAATGACGAAGTTACTTCAAAAGGATGTTAAGTTCGAATGGACGGAGAAATGTCAGAAAAGCTTCGATCAACTGAAAACTCATTTGACTGAAGCTCCAATTTTGGTGCAACCCGAATCGGGTAAGAGTTTGTCATTTATAGTGACGCATCCCTACTTGGGTTGGGTTGCGTATTGATGCAAGAAGGTCGAGTTGTGGCCTATGCGTCGAGACAATTGAAGCCACACGAGAGAAATTATCCGACCCATGATCCCGAACTAGCCGCCATTGTGTTTGCATTGAAAATATGGCGACATTATTTGTTTGGTGAGAAGTGCCATGTGTTTTCGGATCACAAAAGTCTCAAATATTTGATGACTCAACGAGACTTGAATCTGCGACAAAGACGTTGGCTTGAGTTGTTGAAAGATTACGAGCTTGTCATTGATTACCACCCGGGAAGGCTAATGTGGTTGCGGACGCCTTAAGCCGGAAATCACTGTTTGCTTTGCGAGCGATGAATGTACACTTGTCTGTTCTACCTGACAATGTGTTAGTAGCTGAATTAAAAGCCAAACCACTATTGACTCATCAAATTCGTGAAGCTCAGAAAGTCGATGATGAATTGGTTGCAAAATGAGCTGAGTGTGTTCCCAACAAGGAATCAGAGTTTCAGATTGATGATGATGGTTGTTTGAGGTTTAGAAGTCGTTTGTGTGTTCCAAGGAATTCGGAACTCATTCCGATGATTCTGAACGAAGCCCATTGTAGCCGAATGTCAATTGACCCGGGGAGCACGAAAATGTACGACTTGAAACGTCGGTTTTGGTGGCATGGTATGAAACGAGACATCTCCGACTTTGTTTCGAGATGTTTAATATGTCAACAAGTGAAAGCAGAACATCAAGTGCCTTCAGGATTACTTCAGCCGATCATGATACCCGAGTGGAAATGGGATCGAGTCACAATGGACTTTGTGTCCGGACTGCCATTGTCAGCAAGTAAGAAGGATGCGATTTGGGTTGTTGTTGATAGACTGACTAAGTCGGCTCACTTTATCCCCGTGCGTACGGATTTTTCATTGGATAAACTAGCCGAATTGTATGTTTCTCAGATTGTGAGATTACATGGAGTACCTATTTCTATCGTGTCGGATAGAGATCCGAGATTCACCTCGCGATTTTGGAAGAAATTGTAAGAAGCTTTGGGTACCAAGCTGTATTTTAGCACCGCTTTTCACCCCAAACCGATGGTCAATCCTAGCGGATAATTCAGATACTTGAGGATATGTTGAGATGTTGCATCCTCGAGTTCAGTAGTTCATGGGAACGGTATTTACCTTTGATTGAATTCGCTTACAACAATAGTTTTCAATCAAGTATTAAGATGGCACCTTATGAGGCTTTGTACGGTCGTAAATGCCGTACGCCATTGTTTTGGACCGAGCTTAGTGAAAGTAAGATCCTTGGGGTTGATTTGATTAAAGATGTCGAACAGAAAGTTCGAGTAATTCGCGAAAGTTTGAAAACCGCTTCGGATCGTCAAAAGTCGTATGCGGATTTGAAAAGAAAAGACATTGAATATCAGGTTGGAGACAAAGTGTTTCTCAAAGTTTCACCCTGGAAGAAGGTGCTTAGATTTGGTCGTAAGGGCAAATTGAGTCCGAGGTTCATCGGTCCGTACGAAGTATCCGAACGAGTTGGACCCGTTGCATACCGATTAATTTTGCCCCCTGAGCTCGAAAAGATTCACAACGTTTTTCATGCCTCGATGCTTCGACGATATAGGTCCGATCCATCGCACGTAATTCCTCCATCGGAGATCGAGATTCAATCTAATTTAAGTTACGAAGAAGAACCAGTTCGTATTTTAGCACATGAAGTAAAAGAACTACAAACAGGAAAATCTCATTAGTGAAAGTACTGTGGCATAAACACGGAATTGAAGAAGCCACTTGGGAACTTGAGGACTCTATGAAGGATCGATATCCAAAATTATTTACCGGTAAGATTTTCAGGGATGAAAATTCTTATGTGGGGGAGAGTTGTGACAACCCAAATTAGACCCTGGTCGGAATGTGGTTTCGAGACCACATTACCGAGCCAAAAATTTATTTTTTGTGTTTTAATTGCATAAATTTTTGGTGTGACAGTGAATATATGAGAAATTAAATGCTTAATATTAGCTTTAGGATTGTGAATTAATTCAAAAAGGACCTAGTTGACGAGGTTAGAAAAGATGATAGATGAATTATAAGGAGTAATTAATAATAGGGTGAGGAAGCATGGCTTTGCATGTCAAATTGCCCATAAAATACATGGTGGCCGGCCAAGGAGTGATGATGCTCCACTCATTCTAATTTAATATGTTTTCTTTTGGTTAACAAATGATGGGGATAATAATAGGAAAGTGAACAAAAAAAAATGGGTGTCATACTTGCCATCTCCTAGCCGAAAAACCAAGAAAAGAAGGGGAGAAAAACTTGGAAAGAGTTCGGCCATTGCTTGTATCTGAGGAGTGTTTGATGTTGTGGCATGAAAATGAGGGAGTTTGAATGCTTAATGAGGAGGGAAGAAGGAGTGTTCATGTTTTCTTTCTTTTGCAATTGTCGTAACTAGAGGAAGAAGAGGAAGCAAGATTCGGCCAAGGTGGTCCTTTTGATCAAGGTATGTTCAATGATATTTTTGGAAGTTTACACAACCTTTGGGGATGAGTCTAAATTCTATCTATCCATGGTTGGATTTGGGGTTGTTGGAGAGTTAGGATTCGGCTAAGTTAAAAAAATTTTAGTTGATACCTTGATGCTATTAGCATGCTAGTTATATGGATGTGTTAAGTTGCTTGTTATGTTAGCATGAAAGTTGAAATTGTTAAGCTATTTTGTTGGAGGTACCGAATTTAGGACTAGGAAGAGAATGAGTATTCGGCTAACATAGTGGAAAGGTGGGTGTTGCCAATTGCTAGATTTAGACTATGGGAGTGGCTATAATGGGCATTAAGATGTGGAACTTAAGAAATGTAATTATATGTGGATTTACATGATGTTACAAATAGATGTGAAAATATGCTAGATTAGGAAAATTCGATTAAGTGTTCATGAGATGAAATTAGGTGTTTAAATGATGTTATAGTTGACATTGTACATGTATACATACATTCGGCCATCTAATTGAGTATGAAGGTGGTGTTAAATCTAATTGTGATGCCCATTCCGAAGTATATATATATACATATATATGTATATATACACAAGTATGCCCATTCGGGATGTTACCTTTAATTATGTGTATAATCGACTAAATGGGTAATTAGTGAGGATGGTTGCCGAATATACAAACATACATAAGCATGTGTAATTGAATTATGAATGTTTAACAAGATGGTTAAACTAGTGAATTATTGATTAAGCTCAAGGAGCTAAAGGAGGAGAATCAAGCAAAGGCAAAGAAAAGATCACTGAGTAGCCGAGTTGGAACCGTCTTACCCAACACAAGGTAAGTCATTAAGCATGTAGTTGGTATTATTTCAAATGGTCATAATGTTTATGTATTGATGCTGAATGGAATGAATAAATATACATATATATATATGCATGTACGTATGTGATGATGAAATTGTTGAATGAAAAGAAAAGAGGTAAGATGTACTGAGTTGTTGATCTCGGCACTAAACGTGCGGGTATAACCATTTATGACCATGAGATTGGCGCTAAGTGCGCGGGATTAAATTGTACAGCACTAAGTGTGCGATTTGACTATGTTGCACTAAGTGTGCGAAATGAATATGATGCACTAAGTGTGCGAATTGACCATGCGGCACTAAGTGTGCGAGTTTGACTATGTAGCACTAAGTGTGCGATTTGATTACGTAGCACTAAGTGTGCGAGTTGATTATATAGCACTGAGTGTGCGGACTCAATATACATTCGTGAATCATTATGGACACTATGTGTGCGACACTATTGAGTCGATCGCGGACAGCGGATCGGGTAAGTGTCTTGAGTACATGGCTAATAGGTGCTATGCTTATACTTGGTGTTGAGCTCGGTAAGTTTGAACCTATGTGACAAATATACTTGAAGTCACGTACATAAAATTTATCGTAGGATGGGTGAAAGGCCGTTTAGTCGTTTGATTGTAACGAAAATAAATTGATTTATGAAAATGCTTCAATGTCCTATTGATGAGTATATGGAATGTGAATGCATGAATTGATATGAAATTGAATCGATAGGTTGGAGGAACTATGGTATGGTTCGGTATGGATGGAGTAAATTGTCTCGTTCCATTTTGTTTCCTCTTGTGATAATGTTATTGATGGATGGTAGTGCATTGCTTATGACTTACTGAGTTATAAACTCACTCGGTGTTTCCTTGTCACCCATTATAGGTTGCTTGGACTCATCTATTTTTGCGGGGTCAGGCCGTCATCGAAGTCATCACACCGGATAGCAAGTTTTGGTACTTTCTTCTTAGTTGGCTTAGAAGAACATTTTGGCATGTATAAGCTATTACGTTGTGTTTGAACTTTGGCATGTAAACTTTAAGCCATGCGAAAATGGCACGAATGTTCGATTGAGTTGGATCAAGGGTAGGCATGAAATGGACCTAGTTACTTTCGTAACAGATGCTGGCAGCAGCAGTGTCATGAGATTGAAAAATCACTAAAAATAGTAGGAGTGGAATTAATTGATGAATAAATTATGTAATCGAAGCTCGATGAGTCTGTTTTCATGAGGAAGTAACGAAAAGATCATATGGGCAGTATATTAAGAGATAATCAGATTTTTGTGGGACAGGGCCAGAACGGTTTCTGGATTCCCTGCTCCGACTTTGGAAATTCATTATAAATTAACCAGAGATAATTAGGGGTCGTACCATATATGTACAGATTCCTCTCTGAGTGTAGTTTTCATAGAAACAAACGGAATCAGTATTGAAGCCCCGTGCAGGGAGATATCCAAGTTGTAATGGGCAAAGGTCAGTGTAGTCGACCCTGCAACATGGGAGAATTTGACTAATAAACTGTACTAATTGGCCTGACCAAAAATTCTAGAAAAAAATACATAGATGGGCACATGAGTCTAGTTTCTGGGAAAAATTATGAAACTGATTTTCGAGTTACGAAACTCAAGATATGATTTTTAAAACGACTAGTACACAGATTGGGCAGAGTCTGGAAAATAAATTTTATAAGGGGTTAAAGTCAGTTAACACCTCGTGTTCGACTCCGGTGTCGGTTTCGGGTTCGGGGTGTTACATATCCAACCTTCTGTCATGACAAAACTTCACTCCTTCACTTCTTTTCTTCCTTTCTACACCTGCTATAAACAACACATGATTCCTTTCCTCCCACAAGTAAAAGTAACATATAGTGACATTGAAAGCACAATCCAAGCTTCATGATGCAATGTTATAAAAATACTAATATAATTTCATAAAATGTAACTAAATTTACTCAGGTACGAACAATTAACCACGTCTAGAGGCTTGAAATATAACTCCTTTCAAGAGTTATCAGTCTCTTTCAATTTCAACCTCTGAGAGCCCTAAATCTAGGCCAAACATCAAGCTTTAGATACGTATAAGGGTTTTTGTTGCGAAAATAGAATACATGCTCTCATTAATAATCATTTTAGAACCCAGAACACTGCCCTCTGAGTTTCTTACCACCATACTTGAACAAGATTAACTTTCATGTTTTTCGAGAGAAGCATCAAAATTTTTTTCTGGCAACTGAGTTCTCCGAAGGCTTCCATGTCCTTGCTTCCACTATACAAAAAGTTTTGGAACTAAAAATCCCTTCTATTTCTCTAAGATATTCTCTGATCGAGTTTACCACTGTTATTCCTGGTATTTTCTACCCTTCATACAACCATTGCAATAAATGCCTCACACTCCAACCATCTATCTGACTCTTCATTTGATCCTTTAATGATCCTTCAATGTTTGGCAACCCGAGATGCCTTTTAGGATTTGTTGAAAGACGAACGTTCAGTACTTCTGATACCAACATCCTTGTCTCAGAAATCATATTAGAGCTATAAAAAGTTATAGATTTCTCATAATTAACACATTAACCAGGTGCCTCTTTGTATTCCTTTAGAATCCTTTTAATTGTTTGTGCCCCCTTTGAGAAGCCTCTCCAAATAAAATGCAATCGCATTTTAACCCTTTATCATTTTCCAATCACATCAATGTCGAAAGCCCTTCACTATACACAAGAAATTCCTAAGGGCTCAATGGGTTTTTGATCGGCTGCTTACATCACAGCAATAATGTGCAAGCATACACTATCGATGCAAGTATAGTAGACAGATGTGAGTCTGTCGAATATCGATCCCACAGGGATGGTAGTCTTTTGTCTATTAATGTCGGTACACAACTAGATAGAAACAAGATCAATTGTAAGAATAGTTGTCGATGCAATAACTTTAGAAACAATAAAATAAAATATGATAATGATAAACTGGGATCCCCAACATGAATATTCAGCAGAATACTAAGTGTTCACAAGGTAAAACAAGATAGGTGATTGTTGAAGCAATAAAGTTCAATGTATATCTTACCCAGCGTCACTCCTCTATTTAATCTAAGACTTAAACATGCATACTAACCCCACCTTTCGATGATGGTAATACAGTACTATTAAGAACAAGTGGAGTAAATTCCTCTAATCCTCACTCAACTTCAGTTGTAATGCTTGTTGGCTTAAATTGTCACTACAGTTTCTAGTGACAATAGATGCAATAACACTTCTGTGTTAAAAAAAATCAAACCCCAAGATTAAACAAAAAAAAGACAGTTTGAATAAGATAACATTTGACCAAGAACTCAAGTGTATTTCCATACAAATAGAAATCAGAGAGTAATCACCAGCATTTAGAAAGAAACAAGAAAGAATCGAATGGAGAATACTATCCCTAAACAGCTCAACTAAATCTCTCTATTCCCTTTTGTCTCGCACTTGGGTCTCCTCGCCAGAAGCTTGTCTGCATCTGGTTTTCATGTTGGCTCACCCGTGAGAGGATTAAGCTGCCATGCCCGCAAGCTTCAAGGTACGATGATGAAGATACTGATGGAGAGAAAAAAGCTCACTTTTTCTTCTCACGTCCACCTTTTATGTCCTCCTCCAACAGTATAGGTGTTCTTTCCTCAAAATTATTCTATCCTTGTACGTACATGTTGGTTATACCAGACTGGAGAGCTCACGTAGTTTTGGTTCTTATCTAGACAGCTGTCAACTGCGACAACAATTCTGGGTGCAATCTGGAATTAAGTCATGCAGCGACATTGCGGGCAGCTGTAAGGTGCGGTGACAATTCTTGACGCAATCTACGATTAACTCATGCAATGACATTAATGCAATAAGATAGCAAAATTAAGGATAAAATAGTCTACGATTCACTGAGTTATAAAATGCAATTTACTAAACTGAAATGCTAAAATTTATGTTAAGGATAACTAAATGGGAACAATTTAATCAATAAGTAAGGGGGAAAAGCTTTGCTCTTTCTAGTGCTATCACACCCCAAACTTGAGATTTTACTTGTTCTCAAGTAAAGCAGAAACTAGCAATGCTACAAAAAATTTTACTAAGGCTAATGGTCGTTCTAGCAACTTGAACCCTCTAAATTCCCAATGGATGAATCACATTCAGATGAAAGAATATTGCATCAACAATTCGGAATCATGAATTAATAATGTTGCAATTTCATTAATGTTAGCATCATGCTTCAAACCCTAAATTTTATCTACCATTACAACATTTATTGTAAAATACTAAATATATATATACATTTTTTTCAGAATAAGGGATATCGTTGCATTACTGTACCCTTGTTCCTGAGAAGTAACGATGGGGTGCAACAAACACCCAGGGAGTACGTAATTGCCCTGACACACACTCATAGAGCGATAGCCTTTGGCCAGATTAACTTTTCTAGCACTTGTATTGGAGTGTTCCCTCCTTAACATTTCATACTACACTCATTTTTGAGTGTCTCTACTTTATAACTATATATACATATATAAGCAACTGTAAAAAGCAAATTCATTCAATAGTTAAGGAATGATAGTAGTCATCCATTAGTAATGCAACCTAATCTATTCATTAAAGAATTAAAGCTACAACCTTCTATCAAATTTATCCAACTCATTCATTGATAATACACATAATTCAAGAATTAAGCATCGAATGTAACAAAAATTTTGAAACAATTTTCATTATAATTAACCCTTGCATGCTTTATTTCTGAAAACAAAAATTTTGAAATGTGGGTACATTTCCAAGCCCCATGTGCATTCCCCTAAAATTAAAGTTTTCATTGTCCCCAATGCACTAACATGAAAATGTAATGACAATAAAATTGCGATGACAATATGTACTTACAAAAATAAAACCTACAGCTACATGCAATGCATGAATACTATAACTAAAGCTTAAAATACACTAACTCAGTTATCTGCAGTCATCGATGTGGTTGCATGATGTTTCTTTCTCCTTCTTTTGTTTTTTATCCTTGTAGTGCTTCATTTTCTTTTCTTCGGGCTTTGCACGGTCTTCAAATTGCTCCTCCGTGCTCGACTTTGCCTCGGCATCATCGGTTGCTATTTGTGTAGGAGAGGCCACTTGGAGTGGTCCACTGTAGACCACTATTGCCAATGAATTACATTGCTCCTCACTGGTTACCTCAACAACTTCCCTCGGTCTTGCTCCAGTTCGCTCCAAATTATCAATATTTGCACCCATAGACCTAGGTGCAGTGGCAATCTTCTCAATAAAATCTTCTTTTTCATTTGCTTTTTCATTTTTAGGAACTTTTTCTTCAGTAACGAATTCCTCTTCTGTTGCAGCAACTTCCTTCTCAACAACAATGTCCTCTTGCTCAGTAAAAATACCATCCTCAAACAAGCTATCAATCTTTCAAAGGCATTCTTCAATGTCCCTAGATTCCTCTTCTTTCTTAGATCAGAGATCTGCACAATAGGTAGGGATGCCACCAGTCTATCTCAATCTTCTAAGTCATCATCCGAGGAAGAGTGGTCATAATTACGAATGATTGGTGGAAACATAGGGAATTTCGGTAATGAGGATGGGCTCATTTGACCTAATGTGGCTATAATAGAACTGTTCCAGGCTCTGGTATAAGCATAAAACAGATTCTGGGATTTCTCCATATCTTCTATTATAGAGACAAGCCATATTTTCCTGTTGTTGATGGAATTTACCATTTTTTTAACGTCTTTCAGTTTGCGCCATAATGATGTCTTTGCATTCAAGATTGTTCCTCTCCTGTCAACTTTGGCTTTGCCCTTTCTTGTCTTGCTGATCTCCGTCTCCTTCACTATCGGCGTGTCCTTTCTTCGAGTCATTCTTTCTATAGAAGTTTCATTGATTGGGCCCTTATTTTCCAAGACTTCCTCACCAGCACGGGGCACGATTCCTCTTTGCTGGCACAATGACATCACTAGTGATGGGAAAACCAAAATCCTAGTCTGCCTTACGGTGCAGTTAGCTATTTCTTGGTGAAGTATTATGCCCACATCAATTTTTCTGCCAATGACAATAAAATGTATCAAACACATTCTATCTAAGGTGAATGTGGTGCTGTGAGTACAGGGCTTTAGTTTGCAATTGACAAAGTGAAACCAAATTTTTCCTTGCAGCATCAGGAAGTGGCGGTGCATCGTGTAATTCTTTTGATGGGAACCCATCCAAACTGCTCCTTCAACACACAAGTCTCTCACCAATAGGTCTCATTTTTCACATGTGATGTCATCCATGAACTTGGAGGGTTCATCGACATTGACTTTGGTGTTGTACAACTCGTTGATTGTTGTAGCACCCTATGCTATTAAACCTTCTCAAATGAAAATGAACTCTAACTCATGATCATAGAGATTAGCATAAAACTCACATACCAGTGAAGGAGAGTAGCTTCCAGGATGGGTGCAAAAAGTTTCACACTTTAACTTCAAGATGGTTTTGGGGACTTGTTTACCCAAGTCTTGTTGTGGCGAAAGGGAAATGCCTTGCTCGGGATGGAAGTTGCGCTCCAACATGTGAAATCGTCCCTTAGTCGCTTTATTTAATAATATTATTGGTTCCTTTGTCTGCACTAGCCTGGGGGCTTCCGATTCACGGGCAATGGTAGCAAAGAACGCATGTTCCTCAGCAGATTTGGTAACTTTCATGACCGAGCCTCTTGTTTTGGCCATCGTTCATTGAGGGAGAATAATTTAAAGGTGAAAAGATATGATTTTTAGAAGAGAAAAGAAATAAAAATGGTTGCTTGAATGCGATACAGTCGGTACAGTGGTAGAGGATTTATATTGGGTGAAAAAAGAAGATGGAGAGGCGTATTATTTTGTGGAGAGATATAGGGCTAGCAGGAAGAGTTGTGTCCAATAGAAATTATGCTCGCTTAGAAGGATCAAATAGCTGAGTGAGTTTTGATCCAACGGTGGAATCTAAATTTCTCTAAATTCTGATGAGCTATATATGGTAGTGCAGACTTATGGAATGCGCTGACAGTAAGATTTCAATGCGTCGACAATGATAACTAATTATTCTACAGAAAGGAAGGAAAAATAACTTTAACTAAACATAAATAAAATAAAATAAACTATAATGAAGTAGTACTAATAAAAAAATTAAAACTTTTCTACCAATTTAATGGTCACTGCTTGCTTTTGATCACTGTTGTCAAAATAGTGTTTCAGCCTCTGTCCATTTACTTTGAATTGGTGTCCATCACATAAATCTCGATTTGTGACTGTACCATGAGGAAAAACATCAACAACTTCAAAAGGTCCAGATCAACGTGAATGCAATTTACCTAGGTGCAATTTAAGTCGAGAATTGAATAATAAAATCTATTGACCCGCGATGAATTGTCGCTGTAAAATAATCTTCTCATGCCATCCATTGGTCTTTTCCTTGTAAATTGCAGCATTTTCATAAGCATTTCTCCTAATCTCCTTTAGTTTAGTGATATCCAGCAGTCTTTTTTTTCCAGCCGCTTCATAATCCATGTTCACTTGCTTAATTGCCCACATTGCTTTGTGTTCTAGTTCAACTGGCAAGTAACATGTTTTTTCAAAAACCAATTGACACGGCAACATCCCTAATGGAGTTTTGTATGCTTTTTGCAATGCCCATAATTCAAGACTAACTGTGTGTCCTCACATCACTTTAGTACTTTATCCAAAATTTTAGTGCAATGATCAAAATCATTCCCATAGACTGAGAAATCATCCATAAAGACCTCTAAAGAATCTTTGATCTTATCTGAGAATATAACCATCATGCACCTTTGAAATGTTACTGGTGCATTGCAAAGACCGAAAGGAATACAGCGAAAAGCGAAAGTACCAAAAGGGCAGGTGAACGTTGTTTTCTCCTGATCCGCCGGTGCAATAGCAATTTGATTGTACCCAGAATAGTTGTCTAAAAAGCACTAATAGGCCTTTCCAGCAAGCCGATTCAGCATTTGGTCGATGAAAGGAAGTGACAAGTGATCCTTCTTTATGGCCGTATTCGATTTGCGATATTCCATACAAACTCGCCATCCCGTGGGAATGTGTGTAGGAATTAATTCATCTTTATCATTGCGAACCACAGTGATGACACTCTCTTTAGGCACGCATTGCACTGGACTGACCTATTTGCTATAAAAAATCGGGTAAATGATTCCATCATCAAGCCATTTTATGATTTCCTTCTTGACAACTTCCTTCATCTTCTTGTTTAATCTTCTTTGCTGTTCAATCGATTGCTTACCTTCATCATCCAACTTGATCTTGTGCATGCAAAAAGAAGGACTAATACCTTGAATATCGGTAATACTCCAAGTAATAGCTCGTTTATGTTGCTTAAGAATACGGACTAATTTCTCTTCTTGAGGTACATCCAGTGTTGCGAAGACAATAACTGGGAGAGTATTGTGATCACCTAGAAAGACATATTTAATATGAGGAGGTAGTGGTTTCAATTCTAGAGCAGGAGCTTCTTCAATAGATGGTTTGAAAATTGGGGTTGTTCTACTGGCTAGGTCTAAGGATTCAATCTGCCATCCATGCTTGAGTTCAAAATTATTAGCTTCAACCATGCTATCACAATCGTCTAAGCATTCGACATCAGATGTCACTAGAAACTCTTCAGAAAGTGTTGTGCTTTGGACATTGAATTCTTCCTTAATTAGATCATCTAGCACATCAACAATATGACATTCTTCTTTGTCCTCGCATTGAACAGATTCAAAAACACTGAAGGTGACTTGCTCATCATTAAGTAACATGGTTAGTTCACCTTTATAAACATCAATCAGAGTTCGGCCGGTGGCTAAAAATGGTCGTCCCAAGATTATGGTAACCTCCTTGCCTGGCTCACAGTCAAGTATGATAAAATCATCTGGAAAATTGAATTTATCTATACGAACTAAGACGTCCTTTATTTTCCCTTCAGATTGACCCAAGGATCGATCGTCTAGTTGTAATGTCACTGCAATAGATTTCATGTGACCAATTCCTAACTTTTTGAAAGTAGATAATGGCATTAGGTTAATACTAACTCCTAAGTCGCATAACGCCTTACCCAAATAATAATTACCAATTGAACATAGGATGATAAAGCTCTCTGGATCTTTCAATTTAGGGGGCAGCTTGTTTGTCAAAACAACACGACAGCCTTCTGTGAGTGCAATAGTTTCAATATCATTGAGCTTCTTCTTCTTGAACAAGAGGCCTCGCATAAATTTCCCATAACTCGGAATTTGTACCAGAGCATCTACTAAAGGAATGTTGATCTCCAGTTGTTTCAGTGTGTCCAGGAACTACTAATACTACTTGTAATGCTCATTCTTCCTGACTTTTTGTGGGATGGGTAAAGGTAGAGATATATCTGCTTGCGTCGACACCTTTGATTGCATTGACAATTTAGAAGGTCGGACATTAGGCATATGAGTGACAATTTGTGGAATTTTTTTGTCTGATGCATCGACAAACTCTTTAGATTCAACCTTCTCACCAGTGACCACGCCATCCATATCTTGATGTGCTACATTAGAGTCGATAAATGGTTCTCCAGTTTGTTTACCACTCCTAAGAGTGATAGCCTTTCAATGTTCTTTCCCCCTCGGACTAGGATTTTTCGTGTCACTAGGTAATGAGCCTGATGGTTGAGTATTCAGATTTGAAGCAAGTTGTCCTAATTGTGCCTCCAAT
Source organism: Gossypium hirsutum (assembly GCF_007990345.1). Taxonomy (NCBI): domain Eukaryota; kingdom Viridiplantae; phylum Streptophyta; class Magnoliopsida; order Malvales; family Malvaceae; genus Gossypium; species Gossypium hirsutum. The sequence continues at coordinate 36,618,352 of NC_053443.1, forward strand.
GCTTGAATAGAAGATGAATTCCCTTGTACGATAGCTTCCATGCGAGTAATATGCTCCTTCATTAATGCCTCAAGAGTTGCTAATGGGTCAGAAGTAGAAGCTTGAGTGTACGGTTGCTGTCGATGTCCTTGAACATGTTGATTTGGTAATGAATAATGTTGTGGCTGCATCAAATTTTAGTGTGGATGTAACTGGCCTTGTTGTGGATGCATCTGAGTGTGTTGATTGTAACTCTACTGTTGTTGATTGTAATTCCCTTACTTGGGATTATAATTACCTTGAATCTCGCAGCTGAGTGCGGTTATTGCATCCAATTCAATAACTCCTGGACTAGTTTTTGCTTGTACAACTCTAGAGATAGGGTATTGATAATAATTTTAAGAAATTCTCTCAAGAATTCTCAAGCATCGCTATAAGTACAATCCAGCAGAGGGCCATTGGCTGATGCGTCGACAAGATTCTTTTTATGTGAATTCAACCCATTATAAAAATCTCAATTTGTGTTTCTGGTTGAATGTTGTGCATTGGAAAACGTCGAAGTAAATATTTATAACATTCTCCTATGGTGTGAAGATTTTCGTCATCCAGCTAATGATAAGCAGTAATATCATTTCGAAGACGAGCATTCATCGTCAGCGGGTTAAATCGCAACACAAACTGTGTTGCTAGTGCATCCCAAGAAGTAATTAATCTGACAGGTAGTCCAAAAAACCAAGTACGGGCTCTTCCTGTAAGGAATAAGGAAATAATTGCATCTTTAAGGCCTCATCAAGAACGCTTTGATGACTAAAGGAAGCACAGATCAAGAAAAAGGATTTAAGAAGTTCTCTCACATCTTCATGTGGTAGTCTAGCATATTGTCTACTTGCTTGAGTTCAAAATTCCCAGCATAGATTGCTGGCCTAACAACTCCTGGTTGTGAATCATCCAAGATATGTACTCCAAAATCTTGTCTGTGACAACAATGGGTTATTAACATTATACTGTTGCATCAGGGGTATGGCTACATTGTTTCCTGGTAAAGCCATATTTCTTTGTTCTCGAAGTCTACTCCGAATAGTCCTTTCAATTTTTCGATCAAAATTGACAAGAAAATCCATATTTCTTCGGGTCATAAAACACCTACAATGAAGTTAAAGAAATAGAAACAAAGAAAATCTAGTTAGTAAATACTAAATATTATATAAGGAAAATAAAATGCAAAAACACACAACCAAAAATTAACATCACACAAACGCCATCCCCAACAACGGCGCCAAAAACTTGATCGGTTTTTTATGTCATAGCAAGAATGTGCAAGCGTACACTATCAATACAAGTATAGTAGATAGATGTGAGTTTGTCGAATATTGATCCCAGAAAGATGGTAGTCTTTTGTCTATTAATGTCGATGTACAACTAGATAGAAATGAGATAAATTGTGAGAATAGTTATCAATGTAATAAATTTTAAAAAATAAAATAAAATATGATAATGACAATCAGGGATCCCCAACATGAATCTTCAGCAGAATACTAAATGCTCACAAGGTATAAAAAGATAGGTGATTGTCGAAGCAATAAAGTTCAATATATATCTTACCCAGTGTCACTCCCTTATTTAATCTGAGACTTAAACATGCATACTAACCTTACCTTTCGATGATGGCAATATGACACTATTAAGAACAAGTGGACTAAATTCCTCTAATCCTCACTCAACTTCCATTGTAATGCTTGTTGGCTCAAGCTGTCATTGCACTTTCCAGTGTCAGTGACTGCAATAACAATTCCGTGTTAAAAAACATTTAAACCCCAAGATTAAACAATAAAAGCAAGATTCAATAAGATAAAATTTAACTAAGAATTCATGTGTATTTCTGTACAAATAGAAATAAGAGAGTACTCACCAGCATTTAGAAAGAAATAAAAAAGAATCGAATGGAGACTACTATCCCTAGACAACTCGACTGAATCTCTCTATTCCCTCTTGTCTCGCACTTAGGTCTCCTCGTTAGGAGCTAGTCTGCATCTAGTTTTCACGTTGGCTCACCCATGAGAGGCTTAAGCTGCCATGGTCACAAGTTTCAAGGTAGGATGATAAAGATTATGATGAAGAGAAAAAAGCTCCATTTTTCTTCTCACATCCACCTTTTATGTCCTCCTCCAACAATACAGCTATCCTTTCCTCAAAATTATTTTGTCCTTGTACGTACTGGTTAGTTATACCAAACTAGACAGTTCACACAGTTTTGGTTCTTATCCGAACAGCTATCAGGTGCAAAGGTAATTCTAGACGCAATCTGGAATTAACTCATGCAGTGACATTGCGGGCAATTGTCAGGTGTGGTGACAATTCTAAATGCAATCTGGGATTAACTCATGCAGCAGCATTAATGCAATAAGATAGCAAAATTCAGGATAAAATATTCTAAGATTCACTGGGTTATAAAATTTAATTTACTAAACTGAAAATGCTAAAATGTATGCTAAGGATAACTAAATGGGAACAATTTAACCAATAAGTAAGGGGGAAAACCTATGTTCTTTCTAGTGCTACCAGTTTCCTTGTTTCAAACCTCTAGATGGACTAAATCATTTCCCTTCTCTCTCATTTATCAGTATTGAATAAGACACTAAACTAATACAATGAATAATAAAATCCACCCATGAATTAGCAAAACCCATTTTTAGCAGCATTTGGCTCATAAAATACCATTTTACCCAATCGTATGCTTTACTAATATCCAACTTCAACGCCAGAAACCTCTTTCTTCTTGTTCTTTCTTACTTAAATGTATGAGGGACCTCATAAGCAAGAAGTACGTTATCTGTAATCAATCTGCCCAATACAAAAGCACTTTGGGCCTCGTCTATACAAATATCAAAAACTTGTTGAAGACGATTTACAACAGTTTTTAAAACTAATTTATAGAACACATTACAAAGACTTATAGGCCTAAAATTAGATAGATTCGTAGGCTGTGAAACTCTCGGAATCAACACAAATTTGTGGCATTTAATGGTTCCAAAGACATACTTTCATTTAGAATTTTGACATAGAATTCGCCCACATCAGATTTGATAATATGCCAAAACTACTTGTAACAAATCGCTGAAAACCTGTCATTCCTCTACTTTTGTTGGACCCATCCCTTTTAAAGTAGCATAAATCTCCTCAGCAGAATACTTAGCCATAAGCATTTGATTCATATCATTAGTTATTTTCCACTCCAACCCCAATAAAATATGCTCCACGTTTCCCGCCCCTTTCGTAGAAAAGAGATTTTCAAAATAATTTCGAGCAACAACCTCCATTTCGCTCTTTACACTTTTAGGCCCTCTCATCTCATCCTCCAACCTCTAAATTCGGTTTATATGTCTTCATTGCAATGAAAATCTATGGGAAAATGTTGTATTCCTATCCCCCATTTTCATCCAATTTGCTCGGCCTTTTTGTTCTCAATACACTTCTTTTTTCATCTCCCAATTAAGATGAAGTTTCACTTCAATGATCTCAACAATCGTGTCATCATCTCTTTCCTCTTCGGGTAAAACCTTTAATTTTTAATTTAAAATATTTGTGACCCCCTTCCGTTTTTCTTTAATGCTATTTTCTCATACCTGCTATGCATCTGTAAGCACCCCTAATTTCACCAAAACATCACTCGTGGTTGACTCCCAAACCCGATGAACCAAGTCTTCACATGAGTCTTCCAGAATCCACCACGCTTCAAATCAAAACTTTCTACATCCTCCCCATTTTTCATAGATTGAACTTTTGAATTAGAAGAGGGCAATGATTCGAAAAAGAATAGGGCAAATGCTCAATTGAATATTCTGGAAACATAGTCAACCAATGTGAATTGACCACCCCTCTATCCAAACATTTTCTTATATTCATCTCATGTAGATTCCTTCTCTCCCAAGTAAACCAAGGCCCCGAAAAACCTCCATCCATTAGCTCACAATCATCTAAAGCCTTTCGAAAACCTTACATGCATCTTTCCTCCCTAGGTATTCCTCTAGCCTTTTAATGAAAGTATAAGATCTCATTAAAGTCACCACAAACAATCTAAAGGGAATCATCATTTCTCCTTAACCGCTTTAGAGACCAACTATCCTTTCTATTCTTGACATCCGAAGCTCCATAAAACCTCGTTAATCTCCACTTCAAATTCTCCTCTACTTCATGCATATCTGCATCTATATGATTTTTAGAGAAACTATGAATATTAATCAACTCATCCCCATTTCATGCCAAACGAAGTCCCCCTAGAACCATCCACATCAACATCTAGCCTATTATTAACACCACATTTTTATCGAACCTTCTTCATTCTCTTTTCATCTAATTTTGACTCCATTAAGAATACAATATAGATATTGATAACCTTCAACATAAACCAAAGCCTTCAAGTAGCCCATGTCTCCCCAATCCGCGGACATTCCAACATACGATTTTTATTACGCCTAGTTGGCCTACCCCTTTGCAGCCGCCAATAATTGATTAGGTTGAGCCTTTTGTTACTCAGCCAAAGCTCTTGCTGAATTAGTTAAGTCTGAAACAATAGGAGCCACCAAAACTATTCTGGGATTTTTTTCCTTCCACATACACAATTTGGTCTTCTTCAAAATCATGCTCCATGCTATTTCGGCCTAATCCACCATAGGTGCTAAATTGGTTCCCCGTATCATGATTTGGATGTCCTTCCGAATTAAATCCTAGCACCGTATTTATATTGTTCCACATTTCACTTCTAAATTCACTTCTTTAATTACTCCTTGATCCTTTCGCGTTCCAAAAACTTTCATTAGAGGCATCACCCCCTCCTCACATAGCCAAACACTATTCACTATAGATGCTCGCTTTGACTGTGCTTTTAGGGATAGATCCTACCAAAATTCTGAAATATCTCCTCCTTAACGCAATCGAAGTAGACAGAATTTATCATTGTTGCCCAAACATCCACAATAGAAACAAAAAAGAGTGAGTTTCTCATAACAAAAATTCACTTAAGTGAATTTTGATGACGAAAGTGTTATCTTTTTTCTTCTCTTCAGTGGGTTCTTCACATCAATTTCCACTCGAATCCTTAGATAACCCTTCAAACCACGATTTATCTGTTTAGAATCATATTCTAAAAATTTCCCAATAAAGGTACCCAATTGTATGGCTATAGATTCTGAAAAGAATCCCAGATGTAAATCATGAATATTCACCCAAAAAGGAGAAAAAACCAAAGGGACCTGCAGTGGTTCCTCGTCCTTCTCCAAACAGTGAATAATCAACAGATGATTATTGAACGTCCAAGGAGATCCCTGAACCACCCGATCCACATCCATTCCATTGAAGAACTTGAACAAAAATCTCTTCACACCCAGATCTAAATCTAAACCCTACCTAGCGGATGCCACAAATTAATCATCATGTCCTTTATTGCCTAAAAATGAACAATACTTACTGTTAGGAAGCAGCCAGCCAAACAATGTTCATAGGCCGAATTTTGCACCCCCAGATCAATCGGCAAAGACAATGCATCTTTTTCTTCTCCATCCTCAATATTCAATCCTGCCAACTCATCCTCCATGGCAGCATACTTCCACACTTCAGATCAATCAAACAAATAATAAAGAGATAGAGGAACAAAAACACAATACGTGCTATAGAGAGCAAACTTTAAGAAAATAAAATTTTTAGTCATTGTTATATTCCTACTACAACTTGAACTTGATGGACCCTCTGTTGGGTCCCACTTATTATGGATTCAGTTGGACCTTTTATTGGGCTTTACCTCCTATTAATACCACAAGATACTAAGTGGATTCTTCTCCACACAAAACACTAATATGCTTATCCCTTTACCATCCAACTCTCGGCTTTAGAATGGGTGAAGTGGCCTTATTCAACATTGCCCCCTCTTCTAGTTCACAGTATCAACAATGGTGCAGTGAGCATAGACCAAACACCATGCCAACTATCTTGTTTGTTTCCTTGATGGGTTCTTTGTTGCATGGTTAATTGGTTTTGGAAGTTCGGTAGTGGAAGGTTGTTGGAATTGCTGTGATTAACCTCATTCTATTGAATAAGCGTCTTTTTGAAGTGCTTTTGGAAGAGTGGAAATATTAGATTGTAGTCTCATAATTCCAAAGGTGAAGGATCAAGTTCTTAGACCAATTTTCCCAATTTGACTGTGAGGAATGTTGGTTCTCGGTGGCAAGTGTATTTGCCTTTTCTTTCTTTTCTTTTCTTTTTTCTTTTTTTTTTTTTTTGAGAAGGCTGGTTGGGGCGAAATACTACAGTTAAGGGTCTTGTTGGTTCTTCTCAAGGTTCTTAAAAAGTGGTGAACTTGTTGTTAAGGCGTTTGATTGTTTTGGTTCGACCATGAGATGATTTTGTTCTAGGAACTCAAATCCACTTCTTGTCGAATCAAACCTGAAGCTTTTGTGTTGGGTTTGTTTTCCTATTCTCTTCTTGTTTTTTGTCGTTGCCTTGAGTGCTTCATTAATTGTCAAGCCGGTGTAATGTTGTTCCCACTGAGACATTTTTAATTGTTGTAACGCATGGCTCGTTATTTAATCCCCATCAAGATTCTGAATACATATGCTTGTGTATCCATGCAGGAAGTAGAAAATTGATTGGTGTGTTTTGCTGCTCTGTTTTCGGGGCTGGAAAGGGCAATATTGTGAGATTGGTTCTTGGAAATTTATGATATAGGTGTAATTACAAGAATCTATTTTGCATGTTTAGTTGGATAACGTGAAATCCTTGATGCATGATGCGGTTTTCTGGTATAATTCGCTATTTTGATTGATTAAGTCCTACATTTTTTCGGTTATTGTTTTGCCCTGAGTTTGCTCTTTCTGATATAGTTGCTGTTTGAAGTTGTGGAATGTGCGCCGACCAATTCATATGGCTTCTATACATTTTATCTTTTGTTTCTTATCTGACTGATGATAATGAATAAGACGCATGGCCGACCGTTTCTGGAAATTGGTCAATATTTATACAATGCGTCCTTTTTTCTTTTTTAAGAAATTAGTACAGGATACTAATTGTGGAGGTTCTCTTTTAACATAAGTACCCCTAACCTATATTTGGGGATTTAGTCACATAATAATAATTATTTTTTATTTGGATGCATGAATTCCATAAAATGATAATTGTTGTTGCTTTTGGCTTTTATTATAAGTTTCATGATCTTCTATGTGTCTTGTGCCTCTCTACTTTTTACCATTTTTGCTTTCCATTATTTACCTCATATATGCTGCTACCTACGAGATGATGCATGTTCTCACATCATCATCACCAACTCAGAATTAGCTCTCCGACCAGTTGATATTAGACCACTTGCAAATCGCAAAGCGAAGGTATTTTTACATTTGTAAAACCAAAGTTTGGTTTCCATTATCATATACACTTAAACATGGATATAATTTATAATCATTAATTTGGTGTCACGTTCGTAAGAGTATTTTATCAATTCTTGATTTTTGGTACTTGTTTTTTTTTTAGATGGAGTCTATAATAGAAATATACCTATTTTGATAAAACTATCAAATTATTTGGATTTTTCCCAAAAGTTATGGAATCGAGTTTTCTTACTATATTCTTTTAGGAGTTTAAATATATTACCAACGATTTAGAAAAAAAGTTAAAATAATCAAATTTAATTTTAGAAATTTTCATGGTGTTAGAATTTGAGCTTCTTTACCGGAATTTCCTTCTTGTCGGTTTTACATGCTTCTTCTTTTTTACACTCTTTTTCTTTAATATGAGAGTTCAAAGTTCAAGCGCACATGTTAAGAATCAACTATTGGGGGTCCTATAAGTGCGTTGCAGTATTCTTTCATTTTGAGAAGTAACTTGTTATTCTTTTACTTAGAGAAGTAATTTGCTCCAATATTTTGCTCCTTTAGTCAAAGGCTTGTTCATACCTTTGCATGTCAATATTTATTGCTCTCTCATATTATTTAGAATGTTTTTTTTTTTGCAAGTTTCAGTGATTCAATTTTTGCTTATATTGTTCCTTTTGCGGCCTTCATCTGTATGATTGTAAAGTAGCATTCGTTATGTTTTTGATATTTTCTGTTTATATTGGAATCTGATTCAATTATTGTACTGCATAGATTTAATGGTTTCCAGGTCCAATGAAGTTTATTCTTTATATCTTACATTTTTAATTAGAACTTGAACTCGAACCTGAATAATCAGGTTTAAAATTGAACATGATTACTTTTACGGGATATGACGTATTAGATCCTCCGGATACATGAAACTTGACTTGAACTCGAACTTGAATAATCACGTTTAAAATCGAGCATGATTATTTTTACGGGATATGGTGTATTAGATCCTCCGAATACATTATATATGTTGCATGCTGTTCTCCTTCAATTTTTGTTGATTCAAATTACCATTGTTGTCTCTAACTTGCTGCTAGTTTTGGGTTTTTACTATTTGCTGCTATTTGGTGTAATTTTTGCTTGTTTCATTTCTTGTAAATCTATTCGATTTATCTAATGAAAATTGTGAACTGAGATAAATTGATTAAGGAATTTGTTGTTACTCGTACAATCCACTAGAAGCCCAAGAGACAAAGATGCCCAATGTCCCTGTTCTCACACCCACGAACAGTTACACTCCACAAACAGTAAACACCCGGTATGCTTACCTATATACTTGCCAGTAAGTGAATGTCTATATGAATTTGAATAAGGAAGTCCACGAGAGGTTCTCACAAGTGGTTGTACCCCTTGCGAATGTTGGACAAAACACGTAAGCGAAACAATATACATAATAAAATATAAATAGAACAATTTATATTTAATTTGCGAAATACAAATAATCAAATATAACCATAACAAAAGTTGAAATAAAAAGGAAGAATAGAGATTTTACGAAATGTTGAGGGCTGTGAAACATAGTTTCCTTAAGATAGATTTAGCCGCTCCTACAATACTTGGAGAAATGTTGGTCGAATCTCTCCTAGGATACAACAACACAAAAATCAAAGAAAAAGCACCTCTGCAGCGATCAACGAACAAACGATGCCTTTTTTTATTACCGGCATGTTTGAGAAATACGGAGAGGAAAAAGAATAATTTTGAAAGCAACAGAATTTCGATGTGAGAAAATATCAGAGTGTGTAAAAACCTTCAGAAAACATAGCCCTTTATAGGCATTGAGAATGTTGGAATTTTAAAAAATTTCCACAAAATCTGTCATTAAGGAGTCAATAAATAAAGTTGATTAAAAAATAAATCAAATTGATTGGAATCAAATAAATAAAATAAGTGTCCTTATATAACCAGATTAAGTCAGTTGAGGAAAAATAATTTCATGTTGGGCCTGATCGGTTTGAACATTTTGCATCGCCTTACATCGTGCGAGTGTGCCCCAACTCGGTCGGGTTTTGACCTACACCCCCTGCACGCGAGGTAGGGCTTCAAGCTTAGGCATTCAATTAACCTTCAAGAGGGTTCACATATACATACACATCTCACACTTGGTATTTAACCAATGTGGGATTTAAGCCTTTACTTTTCCTCAACAAATATTTCTAAGTAGCTTACTTTGAGCATCAATTTCTCATTCATCACTCAACCATTTTGAGCATATGATATACTATTGTAAAGGTCTCATGGAGTAGAATATGATACCATAATTTTATGCTTCAACTATCCACCTTTACCTATTGAAAATATGCCTCAAAGTTCCCATAAAATGCAATTTTTCCAAAATCCTCCACATGAATGAAAATTGATAGTTTTATCAAAAAACATTGACACGATGTGGTGATAGAATCTAGGATCGATAGTTGCACAGGATAGGTAGGTGTCCACCCTTAAACCTTCCCTTGTGAAAGTATATTTACTTTACTAGCTGACCAGTAGACGTGATGTCCTTGAACTGGCTGTCATTTGTGTAAACGATATATACCTCACACAAATACCTCCTTAACAAGGTTTTAGTTATCATGGTTATGTTCATATAGCCGTGAACATCTCCTGGTTCTAAAAGAGTTTGAGAGAACTATGGCCCAATAGTCTCCTCGAAGCAGCCCCACTTTACTCTCACATAAGTGACTTATGTTGTTCGACTCACGAAACACACAATGGTCATTAAAAGCATTGCTTAACCTCTCTCATTTTTAGTCACTATTTACATCATAGGAACGGACTTGGGATAAGAACCCCCACAGTGACTTCATAAGGTTTATGCAATTAGGTTGTCCCTTTGAACCTAGATATTGGGATCTCTAGTCAGCTAGGTTGGGTTTTCCTTCACATAGCGCCTTTAATTTCCATGGGCTTTAGTCTCATTCCTTTCGATGTTTTATCAACCTAATCTCAATTTAAGTCTTTAGTTAGCGGATCCGTAGTATTATCTTTTGATTTTACAAAATCAATAGAGATAACTCCGTTTGAGATTAATTGTTTAGCAGTATTGTGTCGACAACGCATATGTCTCGACTTACCATTATACATTGCATTTTGTGCTCTACCAATTGTTGTTCGGTTATCACAATATATGCATATCGTAGGCACAGTTTTAGGCTAGTCAGGAATATCCTCCAAGAAGTTTTGAAGCCATTCTGCCTCTTCTCCAGATTTGTCTAGAGCTACAAACTCAGATTCCATTGTGGATCTGGTTATAATTGTTTGTCTTGAGGATTTCCATGACAGAGTTCCTCCTCCCAATTGAAAGACATATCCATTTGTGTCTTTGGCATCTTGAATATCAGATATTCAACTGACATTTGAGAATCCTTCTAAAATAGCAGGATCTCTAGAATAATGTAATTCATAGTGTCAAGTATATCTGAGTATCTCAGTATCTTCACAATTATTTTCTAGTGGTTTTCCCTGGATTGCTTGTGAATCTGCTTAAACTACTCATGGTGAAAGCAATATTTGGTCTAGCACAGGTCATAAGGTACATTAGACTACCTATGACCCTGGCATATTCCATTTGGTTAACGCTTTCACCTCTATTTTTGGACAGATGTTGGCTTGTATCTATTGGAGTTCTGGCCATACCAGAATTATCCTTGCTAAATTTCCCAAGAATCTTGTCCACATAGTGTGACTGAGTCAATATGAGACCTTCAGATGACCTTTTAATTTGGATACCCAAAATTATATCAGCTAGTCCCATATCTTTCATGTCAAATATTGAATTTAACATGTCTTTGGTACGTTTTACCATTTCATTGTTACTTCCATCAATGAGTATGTCATCAACATATAAGCATAGAATTATATATCCAATATCAGTAGTTTTGACATACACACATTTGTCACACTCATTGATCTTGAAGCCATTTTTCATCATGACATTATCAAAATTTTCATTCCATTGTTTTGGTGCTTGCTTAAGTCCATATAAAGACTTCACCACTATACAAACTTTCCTTTCTTGTCCTGGAACTACATGACCCTCAGGTTGTATCATGTAGATTTCGTTATCAAGATCTCCATTTAGGAAAGCAGTTTTAACATCCATTTAGTGTGCTTCCAGATTCCGCCAGGTGGCAATTGCAAGTATCATCCTTATGGAAGTTATTCTAGATACTGGAGAAAAAGTATCAAAGTGGTCAAGGCCTTCCTTTTTTCTATAACTTTTTATAACCAATTTAGCCTTGTACTTATCAATTGTTCCATCTGCTTTCATTTTCTATTTGAAAATCCATTTAAAATTTAATGGTTTAATTTCTGGAGGAAGATCCACTGATTCCCATGTATGATTTTACATGATGGAATCAATTTCACTTTTAGTAGCATCTTTCCATGACGTGCTTTCGAATGATCGTATAGCATCATTATACATTTAAGGTTCTGCCTCTAGCATAAAGGTTAGAAAATTTGATCCAAAAGACTTTTCTACCCTTGCTCGTTTACTCCTCATTGGCTCTATCTCAGTTTCAACCTCGTTAGGACAATTTTCATCTATAGTCTTTGAAGTTTGTTTTGTTGAACTTGAATCAACATTTCTATCTTTACAAGGGAAGATATTTTCAAAGAATGAAGCATTCTTTAATTCCAATATAGTATTCTTGTGAATGTCAGGATTTTTCAATTCATACACAAGAAACCTATGTGCATTGTTATGATCTGCATAACCACTAAAAATACAATCCATCATTTTAGGACCTATTTTCATTTGCTTTGGTGAAGGAGCCATTACCTTTACAAGACACCCCCACACTTTCAAGTGGTTGTAGGAAGGTTTTCTACATTTCCATAACTCATATGGTGTCTTCTCCCTTTTCTTATGTGGAATCTTATTTAAAAGATAATTAGCTGATAGAATAGCTTCCCCCACATGTTTTGTGATAACCTAGAGCTTCCTAACAATGCGTTCATCATTTCCTTTAGAGTCTGATTTTTTGGTTCGGCTACTCCATTTGATTGAGGAGAGTATGGTTGTGTCACTTCATGAATAATACCATGTTATGCACAGTATTCACTGAATGATTCAACATATTCACCACCACGATCGCTTTTCAGCATCTTAATCTTTTTATTAAGTTGGTTTTCAACTTCCTACTTATAGAGAATAAATTTTGTGCTATCATCAATGAAGGTAATAAAATATATATTCCTTCCTCTCGTTTGAACAAACTTTAAGTCACAAACATCACTATGTATTAGATCAAGTGGTTCTGTGCTTCTTTCAACAGTTTGAAATGAAGACCTTGTTAATTTTGTCTCAACACAAGTTTCATATTTATGTTTATAATTAATGTGAAATGGAGGAATATCCTCCAAGTTAATTGATGTACATAAAGTATCATAATTAACATGTTCGAGCCTATCATGCCATAAACCAAATGACTCAAGCATATAAACAGAGGAAGAAGCAACAATTTTACATAGATTGCATTAAGTTTCTACATGTTATTTAATACATATTCCCTTCCCACATACATCCCCCCTTAGACAAAACTAGCTTCTGGGATTCAAACACCATTTTAAAGCCGTGTACACTAAGGAGTGTCCCAGAAACAAGGTGCTTGCATATTTCAAGCACATACAACACATTTTGAAGCTTGAGTTCTTTGCTAGAAGTCATATTCACAATACCCTTCCCTTTGATCTTGGAAGTTGCAACATTGCCAACATAGAGCTTCTCCCTATTTTCACAAGGTATGACATGTGGCACCAGTATCAATCCACCATTCTCTTGGATTTGAATCAACCATGTTGACTTCAGAAATCGCAGCACATAAGTTCATATCTTCCACAGCATTGATGAGAGTTTCCATTTTTTGTCAAGAAACAAAATAAGAATTAGAAAATTATCAACTTTTATTAGATGACATGAATCTAATAAAACCCAAAACAAAAGTTTATACAGTCTAATAAAAAATACAATTTGACAATGTACCAGGTAGGTAACCCTAAAAGAGAGGTGGTGCACTTGACATGCTTAAATACCACGTCTTTCAAAGAATCAATCCTAGACATGCATTCTCATATTGTCTTTTTAATTTCACCATTGATAAAATTTCCTTTTTTAATTCATAATTTAAAGCCACAATCAGGCCAAAAAAGAAACAAAAAATTTTCCTTCGATTTTATCAAATGGCAGAATTAAAGTTCTGAAACAAAATCAACATTAATTTTGTTAAACAGCTGGACTAAATCCCGAAACAAAACTAAGTAATTAAATAAAAATAAGTTCTATTAAACGGCGAGAATAAATCCCAAAACAGAATTATTTGATTAAGCCTTCATTTGGAAACAAATTAATATTGAATAAAATCTTGTTAAACGGCGGGAATAAATCCCGAAATAGATTTTATTCAATCTACAATTTCTCGTTTCGAAAATAAAATGAAAAAGAATAAAATTCGCTGAAATGCGGGAATAAATCCTGAAATAGATTTTTTAAAATTTAAAAACTCGTAAAAATCAAAATTGGAATAAAATCCATTGAACGGCAGGAATAAATCTCGAAAACAGATTTTATTCACTTTTTAGAAAATTTATTAAAAAATGATATTTTTTCTCGCCTTGCTATTTTGTTTGTCTCAGATTAGAGAATTTCAAAAAATAATTAGATCTATCTTAAGATTGTTGGACAAAACACGTTAACGAAACAATATAGATAAATATAAAGAAATATAAATAGAACAATTTATATTTAATTTGCAAAATACAACTAATCAAATATAACCGTAACAAAAGTTGAAATAAAAAGGGAGAATAGAGATTTTACGAAACGCTAAGGCCTGTGAAACACAGTTTTCTTAAGACATATTCGGTCACTCCTACGGTACTTGGAGAAACGTTGGTCGAATGTCTCTCAGAATACAACAACAGAAAGATCAAAGCAAGAGAACCTCTATAGCGATCAACGAATAAACGATGCCTTTTTCTAACACCGAAATGTTTGATAAATACGGAGAGGAAAAAGTATAATTTTGAGAGCAATAGAATTTCGGTGTGAGAAAATATTAGAGTGTGTAAAAACCTTCAGAAAACATAGCCTTTTATAGGCATTGAGAATGTTGGAATTTTAGAAAATTTCCACAAAATCTACCATTAACGAGCGAATAAATCAATTTGATTAAAAAATTAACTCAAACTGATTAGAATCAAATAAATAATATAAGTGTCCTTATATAACCAGATTATGTATGTTGAGGAAAAATAATTTTGTGTTAGGCTAAAATATCTGCAGGCCCATTTTGGCCCGATCGATCTATACATTTCGTGTCGCCCATGTCATTCGGGTTCGTCCCAACCCCGTCGGATTTGGACTTGCACCCCCTTGTGCGCGAGGCAAAGTTTCAAGCTTAGTCATTCAATTAAACTTCAAGAGGGTTCACATATATATATACACATCTCACACTTGGTATTTAACCAATGTGGGATCTAAGCCTTTACTTTTCCTTAACAAATATTTCCAAGTAGCTTACTTTGAGCATCAATTTCTCATTCATCACTCAAACATTTTAAGCATATGATATACCGTTATAAAGGTCTCATGAAGTAGAATATGAAACCATAATTTTATGATTCAACTCTCCACCTTTACTTATTGAGAATATGCCTCATAATTCCCATAAAATGTAATTTTCCAACAGCAAATACCTATGTACATATAATGTATGTTAGACAAAGGGAACATGCAAGGGACTCCCACAGATGGTTAACTCACCATCTACATTTATATCATATCTATAATTCTTCATGTTATATCTTTAATTCTACTTTTATCATGTAAATCCAAGCTAAGTAGAAGTGGTCGATGGTTGTGATTCGACATGGCAGGACCTTACTCTTTACATAATTTCGAGTTGTAAGAGCCATAGTAGTGCGATTGACTTGTGATTCTTACTATAAGCCTCCCCCCATACGCTTAGGAGCAATATCTATCGAAAGCCTTCCACCTCAAGCAGAACCAGCACTATCATTTTTTCGTAAGCCTCCCCTAATGCGTTTGGGAGTAAGGTCTTTATTACCATGTTTCGTAAACCTCTCCACATGCGTCTAGAAGCAAGGTCTTTATTACCACTTTTCATAAGCCTCCTCCCATTTTTTTGGGAGTAGGGACTTTATTACCTTCCATAAGTCTCCCTCTATGCATCTAGGAGCAAGGTCACTTTATATTTGCATTATTCAGGCCCTTCTATGAACCCTTTGGGTTTTTAGCAAAGCTAATGTATAACTTCATTATTCGGTCCCCTCCATGAACACTTTGGGATCTCGATGGAGGTGAGGCATATCTTCACTATTTAGGCCCCTTCGTGACCCCTTTGGGCTTTCAGTTGATGTAACAGTCTGATTTTCACTGGTGCCGAAAAAAGTAGTTTTGAAACCCCATTTCCGTAAATTGGATTCATAAATATTAAATATAAATGTTTACAGAATTGGTATAAAATTTTATTAAAGTTTGGTCTTTCAATTTTTTCTATTAATTATTTAATTAAGGTATAGGGAGTAAATTTTAAAAATCATATCGTTATAGATTTTTAATTGACAAAAGACTTAGGGACTTGAATACCAATTATTGAAAGGATTAAAGTGACAACAAGACCATTATAACTTATGCATATGTCACGGGCTACTGTTCGAAGCCCGTGACCATTGTACAAAATGTGATCCATGGAGGTTTATCGATTAGATGGGGCTTACTTTACCCACGAGAACTGGCCTGATTCGAAGAACTTATGGAGAAACCTGTCTTGAAGCCTAAGTGGCCCAATTAAGTAGATATGGGAAATTAGGTGATAGAGATGAGTGTGTGTTGAATAGGATCGTAAGTTTGTCCAAGTTGTGAATTTGACATAGGGCTCTAGACAATTGGGAATAAACTTGGATTTTGACACAACTTGAAACACAAACAATTCTTACTCAAATCTAAGAATTTCAAGATTAAAGGAACCAATTAAAATAGATAATTAAGATAGAAAAAATAATTAAATAAATCAAAGATTTGAAGAATTAAAAATGAACAAAATAAAATAAAGAAGAAGATAAAGAAGATAGATGGAAACGATGGAACATGGCGTGTAAAAGTCTTAAGAAGCCTTGGAAATAAGAAAAATCCACAACTCCCTTTAAATGGCTCTAATTTCCCTTCCAAGAAAGAAAATTTCGCAAGAAAAAGTTTGAAATTGATCGAGAATTAGCGATGCTTGTCGAAAAAATTCCGCTATAGATCGAGCATTAGCGGCGCTTTTCAAAAAAACGGCGCCAAAAAGTTGAACAAAACGACGTCGTTTGTTGTTGAGCTTTAGTGGCGTTAGCGGCACTTTTTTAAAAAACATCGCAATAGATCGAGAATTAGTGAAGCTTGTTGAAAAACGCCCCTATAGATCGAAAATTAGTGGAACTTTTAGCAAAACACCACAAAAAAGTTGAGAAAACGACGCCATTTTTTGTTGAGCTTTAGATCAAAAATTCGGTAAAAAATTATTTTATTTTATGGTTAAGTATTTAAGGTTTAATGTCTATAGTTTAGGGTTTTAGGGTTTATGATATAATTTTTATTATTCTGGGATTAGAGTCTTGATTTTAGGGTTTATGGTTTAGAGTTTAGGGTTTAGGGTTTGGGGTTTATTATTTTATAGTTAGGGTCTTATTATTGTTCATGGTTTTAGGGGTTAGGCTATTAGGATTTAAGGGTTAGGGTTTTTGATAAAATGACAAAAAATCAATTTATTTTAGGGTTTAGGTAAGCAATAAGGTTCTTTTTTAATTACTTTTGTCCCTTGTAATATATATATTTAGAGTTTAAGGTGTAGGTTTATGGTTTGGGGTTTAAGGTTTAGGGTTTATGATTTAGTGTTAACAGTTTAGTGTTTACGGTTTAGGGTGTAGGTTTATGGTTTAGTGTTTATGATTTAGGGTTTAGGGTTTAGTATTTATGGTTTAGGGGTTAAGGGCTCATGGTTTAGGATTTAG
The DNA here is from genome assembly GCF_007990345.1 of Gossypium hirsutum. NCBI lineage: Eukaryota > Viridiplantae > Streptophyta > Magnoliopsida > Malvales > Malvaceae > Gossypium > Gossypium hirsutum. The sequence continues at coordinate 36,635,751 of NC_053443.1, forward strand.
GGTTTAAGGTGTAACACCCCTTACCGAGACCATTGCCGGAGTCGAGCACAAGGCGTTATCTGACTTAACTTAATAGATCAGAGCATAAAAATTTACTTTTAAAATTAATTCGCTCACGTTCATTCAATATGTCCCTAAAAAAACTCTCGAGACCCTAAAACATGCAACGGAACTAGTTCGGGTCCAAACCGGGAACATTAAAAATTGTTCGAATACTTAAAAAAATCAAAATAATTTATTTCACTGTTTACAATAAAATTGTCCACTCGCGTAACAGTCACTAATTTAATTATAATTGGAGTTACGAAACTCAAAACTTAGATCTGTAATTTTTTCCTAAAACTAGACTCATATATCTTCTAACCATAAAATTTTCAGAATTTTTGGTTTGGCGAATTAGTACAGTTTATTCGTTAAAATCTCCCATGTTTCACTGCTCGACAGTTCTGACCCCTCTTCACTAAAAATCAATTATCTCATTTTACAGAATTTGGATAATTTTCTCCTTTGTTTCTTTTGAAAATAAAATCACCATGGAATCTAGAAATATAAATTATGACTCATAATTATTTCTGTACAATTTTTAATGATTTTCTAAAATTAGAATATGGGACTTCATGTGACCGTGTCTCACTAAAATTGAAATATCTCATAATATATAATTTCTTTGCCTACACCGTTTCTTTCATGTGAAAATTGACTCGATAAAATTTAATTATATATCTCATTCACTCTCTAATTTCATTTCTACTACCTTTGGTGATTTTTCAAAATCACGTCAATGCTGCTGTCCAAAAACTGTTCCAATGCAAATTTTTACTCTTTCATAATTTCTTTGTATTAACTATCATTTAGGCATACATAACATCAAAACATGTTCTTAAATAGTCATTTCAATAGGTAATCATTATCGAGTATTTCCATGCTATTCATTAGCCATATCATAAAGGCACACACACAAAATGACTAAGTCCCTATACATGCCATAACTTAAAACGTTTCGACTCACAAAATACCGAGATGGCCTATTGATAGTGTGAAACGATCTCCGACATCCTTACGATCCCTGACATCCTTAAGATCCCTAAATTTGCTTGGTGATACTATAAAAAAAAAGGAAAATAAAGGGAGTAAGCATAAAGCTTAGTATGTTTACAAGCAAATAAATAACAACATTTATCATAAATAGTTATACTCATAAATTATCATCAAGTATCATGTCTTCGCTTCTTTTTTACTTACTCCCTTACTTGTTTACTTACTTGCTTACTTAAATAACTCATGATTATAACTTCTCCTCCCTTGCTGAAATTTCTTTCTCAACTGATAACTGAAATATTCTTAACCTTTATAACTCACCTGAATTTATTTATTATGCTTTTACCTAAACTTTCATGTAACATAGTCTGTTTACTAGCCCGTTGAATCACTTGATATACTAAGGATACTCGGGTCTCCTGTCTAATAATAATATGCCAAAGCCATGTCCCAGACATGGAGTTATATGGGATGTTTCCTATACTGCCAATGTCATATCGCAGATATGGTCTTACATGAGAGTTGTCATATCGGTGCCCATGCCATGTCCCAGACATGGTCTCACGTGGGACCTATCATAACCTCAATAATGCCAATGCCATGTCCCAGACATGGTCTTACATGGGATCTCATTCCCTTAATGTCATGACAGTTGTATCCGATACATTCCTAATGTTTCAATGGGACTTTATCACTGATTCTCTGTCATCTCATACTTGAGTCAACATTAAATAATTTCATGAATTAAATACATAATTGCTGGAAAATAACAAAATTAATAATAATTATTGCAATATTGCATTTATTTACCGTAAACTTACCTCGGTACAAAATACAATCAAATCTATCAACTTAGTCCTCAACCTTTTTCTTTCCCCGGTCTAACTCCAGATTTCGTTCCTCTTGATCTATAATAGAAAATTTAGCTTATTTAATACTCACATTCATCAAAACATTCATTGACTTGAACTTTGGCAAAATTATAATTTTGCCCCTAAACTTTTTCATATTTACACTTTCCCCAAAGCTCGAAAATTAAACTTCATCCCTTAGTATTATGTTTTATGACATGCTGAACATCTTTCCCTTCTGTGGAAACATCAAATTCCTACTCTAACATTTACTTATAAACAATAGGTATTTTTACCGATTATGTTGTTTTACTCGTTTTCACTTAAAATCACTTAGCAAAAGTTGTTTAACATAATTTCAAGCTTCATATCTACCATAAAACATCAAAATAAACACATTTCACCTATGGGTATTTTTCCAAATATGAACCCTAACATATATATTAGTGGTAGAATAAGCTAAATCGAGCTATGAGGGCTCCAAAAACGTAAAAAAACATTAAAAATGGGGCTTGGATGTACTTACAATCAAGCTTGAAAGTTGCCAAAACCCTAGCTATGGAGAACTTTTAAGTTTTGGCTATGGTGGAAGAAATATGAGCACATTTTGGTTTTACTTTCCTTTTTAATTCATTTAATTATCAAATGACTAAAATGCCCCTAACTTATAAATATCCAATTTCACTTATCTTATGTCCATTTTTGTCCATGAAAATCTAATGGTCTAAATACCATTTAAGGACCTCTACTTCAATTATGCACTTCAATTAAATCCTTTATCATCTAAAACTCATATTTACCCACTTTTGCAATTAAACCCTAATATGCAATTCAAACATGCAATCGCTAAAATTTCTTATCAGTATTCTAACACATGCATCCAATCAATCGGAAAATCATAAAAATTAATCACAATAAACTCTTCTATCTCAGATTCGTGATTTCGCAACCATTGTTCAATTTAGGCCCTATTTCGGGATGTTACATAAGGGCTTAGGGTTTATGGTTTAGTGTTTAGGGTCTGATTTTAAACAAAACGGCGCCGTTTTGCTCCCTGTATTCTCACCCATCAGCCAAGTGGCCATCATGTATTCTTTTCGACAACTCATACACTCTTTCATCCTCTTCTATTTATTATTTAACTAGTTTCTATATATTAATTAAAATACAATTTATTTTTAATTTAATATTTAAAATCTTCACAAAAAATTAATGATACATAGAAAAAAAGTTGAAAGTAAAAACATAGAAAAATATATGTTAAAAATGAAAAAAATTAAAATACTATTATTTAAAATAATTTTAAAGTGTTTTGGGTATATGACTGATTAAGTTTTTTAATTTATATATTAAATAATTTATTATATAATTTTAAAAGAGATAATATGAATTTTAATATATTAAAATTATCATTATATTTTTTAAAAACTTTTTTTTTCATATTTTGTTTTTGTTTTCCTACATAAAAAATTATATAAAAATTTTAAAATTTATCTAATTCTTTTAAATATTACTTAAATTTTCAAAAATTATTTATTTAAAATTGACATGAATTATATAATATTTAAATATAAAATTTTAAAAAAAGTCAATCATTAGTGGCGTTTATGAGAAAAATGCCGCAAAAGAAGCAATAGCGGCGTTTGGACCAAAAACGCCGCAACTAGGTATTAACAATTTTCAAAACAGCGCTGTTTCACTACAGGAATTTAATTTTTTAGTGGCATTTTTGCTGAAAAACTGCAAAATCCATCATCAATTGTACAGGCTTATTTGACAGTATAGTAAGGACGGCCAGTATGGTGTCAAGACCGACTATCGAGTAGCAGTGAACTTAGCTACCATGGTGCATCTTTATGTTGTGGAGTGGCCGTTGCCGTGCCTTTGGAATTGTAAGGTCCCTCAGAAGGTCAAAGACTTTATTTGGAAAAGCCTTCTAGATTCTTGTCGATTCACATTACATCTATACAATAATTCACGTATATGTCATTAGTAAAATGATAATTATGAATTTTTATATTTATTTAAAATGATTTGATAAATAATATAAATTCAATAATTAAAAAACATAAAATTAAATGAATGATCAAATTTGAGTGACAAAAAGGTCATCCTAAAAGAAAAAATATCTTCCCAATTAAATACTGAAATGCTGCGTTTCTGAAAGGACCTATAAGCGACATCGTTTCGGGGTAAACATCCTCTATATAACCTTAGCATGATATTTCAACAAAAATAATTAAAATTAAACCAATGAAAGAAATCCCTAGAAGCCTAGAGAAAAGGGGGGAAAATGAGGCCGATGCCGATGGAATTCATGACAGACCCAAACGACCAAGGGTCAGCCATGAAAGTTGACGATGTTGACACACTGGAGATCTTCGACGAAGGCGTCATCGCTTTCGACAACAAGCTCGCAGATGCTGATTTCTTCAAAAACTTCGAAGACAATTTTGATGACTCTGATATCGACTGAAAAAACAAAGAAGGATCGTTTCAAGTACTCATCTATCTTTTTTTTCCCTTTTTACTTTCGCTTTTTAGGGTCTGAAATTTATTAAAACTTTGTTCAATTTAGTCGAATCTGAACTGTAATATGGATGCTTATCTGTATGCAAATCAAAATAGTGTAGTTTATAAGTTTAAATCGGTATAAATAAATATAATTTTCCTTTTAGCTCATTTCTCTTTTACTTTTTTTCTTTAAAAAATTAGTAAATACTTCAAGAAAGAAGCAACGATGTTTTTGCTGAAATATAAACAAGCCTCTATTGTCCAATGCGAGTTCGAACAATTAATTTTCAGTATGGTGCTCTTGGCTTTGCTTAAATCTCTTATAACCATGCAAGATTTGTCTATACAATACTGTCAAAGTTTAATATAAGCAAGTTAGAAAGGAATCAAGAAAGGGAGCACTTCATCTAGGAGACAAACAAGCTTTGGCTTTTTGTAAGTCTCTATCCCTTGTATATGGTTGTTGCTTTCTTGAAGTATTTACTAATTTAAAAGAATCAGGAAATCCATTTTCTGGAAGTTGTTTATATTTCATGTGAATTTGGGTAGTAGAGTATTCATCCTCTCAAACTTATTACACACTCTCTCCCTCTATATCAAAATTATACTTAAATTAAAAATTGTGGTTTTTAAATATATATATAGGGAGAAATCCACTTATAATATTCTAAAATTAGAGTAGTTTTACACACTTTAATATTTTTTGTACAATTAATATTTTAATAATTCAACGATCATATTTCACACTTCATTTATATAGATCATGCATGTCAAGTTTGGAGTAAATTAAAAACTTTTAACTATTTGTTTTATATAAAAAAATTCCACCATACGAAATTAAAAAAAATTCGAGATGAAGAATGGGGAGATTGTACGGGCTAGGAATGTGTATGAACGTGCGGTGGAGAAGCTGGCGGATGAAGAAGATGCAGAGCAGTTATTCGTTGCATTCACCGAATTTGAGGAACGGTGTAAGGAAACGGAACGAGCTCATTGTATTTACAAGTTTCCTCTCAATCTTATACCTAAAGGTAGTGTAGAGGATTTTTATAGAAAGTTTGCGGCTTTTGAGAAGTAATATGGAGAAAAGGAAGGGATTGAGGATGCCATTTTGGGGAAGAGGAGGTTTCAGTATGAGGATGAAGTCAGGAAGAATCCATTGAATTATGATGCTTGGTTTGATTATATAAGGTTGGAAGAGAATTGTTATAGAAACTTTTTGTGGCTTTTGAGAAGCAATATGGAGATAAGGAAGGGATTGAGGATGCCATTGTAGGGAAGAAGAGGTTTTAGTATGAGGATGAAGTCAGGAAGAATCCATTGAATTATGATGCTTGGTTTGATTATATAAGGTTGGAAGAGAGTGTAGGCAATAAGGGGAGGATTAGGGAGGTTTATGAGAGAGCTATTGCTAATGTTCCTCCAGTTGAGGAGAAGCGATATTGGCAGAGATATATTTACTTATGGTGAGTTTTTGTGTGCCTAATGGTTGTATGCTTGGTTTAATATTATAGTTCTGTACTAACAACTTATGGTTTGCTTTTAATTTAGGATTAATTATGCTTTATATTTGGAGCTTGATGCTGGGGATATGGAGCGAACGAGAGATGTGTACAGGTATCTTTATGTTCTTGCAATGGATTTATGGTTCTGTTGGTTGCTACTATTGCTAAATTGCAAGTGAAATAATTTCTTTACTAATAAATCTTGTCAACTGAACTCTGCAAGAAATTTTCCAGTTGCCTACTATTTGAATGTTTGCATGTTTTGGTTTCATGTTTTGCTAACAGTCCATTTCATTACCCTGTAATGTGCTGATAAAAAGGGAAAATGAAGGAAGAAAATCTAAAATTTAACATTCGAAGTTAGCTTTGTTGCACCTTTTTTCTCATTGAGTGTTCTATTTCTTTATGTTATTAGTATCTTCGTTCTTTTCATGGTAGTGTTTTTGCTCCATATTTCCTTATTTTGTATTGGTGCCTCTCTTCTGATTTATTTTTAAGACAGCTCATTATATCTAACATGTCATGAAAAATGATGTTGTCTAAAATAGAGAGAACACATTTCAGCATTTGCATTGTTTCTCTTTGACATGAGTTAATGTATTATCTTGTGATTATATGGTGGTGGTTTTATAGTAGTCAGTAGGTAGCGAATTATTGTTACTTTTATAGCATGCATCAAATGTTATTTTAATTTTTATCTTGTCTCCCTCACCCACAAGCATATGGTGTATTCTAAAGAATCATTCAGTTTTTGGGTGTTTTTCACCATTCATATTGTGGTTGGTTATAATAGACATTGAATGGTTCCTCATTAATTTAAAAATTTTCTAGGGAGTGCCTTAAGCTTATTCCACACGAGAAGTTTTCTTTTGTAAAGATCTAGCTTCTTGTTGCACAGTTTGAAATAAGACAACTCAATCTCAAGGGTGCGCGGCAAATTTTGGGAAATGCTATTGGAAAGGCACCTAAAGATAAGGTAAATGTTCGGATTATGTTGAAAGTTTATAAATTTGACTACTTTTAACATGAACTTTTCTCATTATGTTGCTTTGTTAAAATTCAGATCTTTAAGAAGTATATTAAAATTGAGCTGCAACTTGGTAATATTGACCGTTGCCGAAAACTGTATGAGAAGTATCTGGAGTGGAGCAAATATGTCGAGTTAGAAAGATCATTAGCTAAAACAGAGCGAGCAAGAGCTATTTTTGAGCTTGCCAACTTAGACATTTTTTTCTTATTGTAAGAATATTTTTAACATTGTAACATTTAACATTATTGTAAGAATATTATGAATTATACTTTAGTTATCAATTTATATCATATATCTTTCGTTGAATTTGAAGTATCATTTAGATTTGTTGTTTTTGGTTGGATTTCATGCTACAGGAAGGGTTGTATATGGATGAAAATTGAATGTTACAAATCTACCAAAGTTAGTGGCGTTTTCCCATAAACGCCGTTAAAGAATTAGTGGCATTTGTAATAAAAAAAGTCACTAAAAGTCATTCTCTATAGCGGCGTTTGTGATAAAAGCGCCAGTAAAGATCACGTTCTTTAGCAGCATTTGTGGGTAAAGCGCCCCTAAAGGTCATGTTCTTTAGCGGCGTTTTTTTATAAAAGTGTCGCTAAAGGTCATGTTTTATAGCGGCATTTTTTTCACATAAACGTCACAAAATTTAGCGGCGTTGTCTATAGAGGCGTTTTTTGCGGCGCACTATAGGACTAAAAAAAGGCCGCTAAAAGCTTGTTTTGCTGTAGTGCAATAAAAAGTTTGAAACTGATCCCCTCGATATGAAAAGATTGTTAAAACTCTTTTAAAAGAAAAAACTCAAATAAAGTATATTAATTCAAAAGAGAAGTTGTTGAACAATAATGAATTGACCGATGAATTGTGTACAATGCAAAAACCTTTATATGGGATGGCTAAACAAATCTAAATAAAACTCTTAAGTCTACTAGAACTCTAATTAACTTAAACAAGAAGTAGTTTTAAACTAAACTTTCTTGTTGACATAAAACTCCTAAATAACTTAAAATACTTAATAATTATAAAAAATTGGAATAAAAAATAATAAAATAACAAGAGATGATAAATTCAATATTAGGCTATATATAAAAATTAAGCCTAAAACTTGAACCCAATATGATTTAAACTTGAATTAAAAACCCTAAACTCGTAATTTCTGTAATAATCCTGTCAAGAAATTCTGCTCACGCAATCTTCACTAAGATGGTCATAACTTGAGTTCCCGAACTCAAAATCGAGTGATTCAAAGTGTAATTTGAAGCTAAGAGAAAGATCTTCAAAATCTATGCAGAAATATTAATTTAGAAATGTCTGGATTCCATCCAAAAATCTATCTTAAGTTGACTAATATTTTATACTTGAAAATTGACAGTTTGGTTGAATTGACTTTAATACATTTCACTCATTCCGTGCATGTATCATTCCTGGTTTCCTAGAAAAGATTCATTCTCACATATTGACTTTGATCAAATCTTAGTTTGATTTGCTTGACCTTTGACCTTGTTGTTGGGCCTTAAGGTAGTGTAAGCCTATCACATCCATAGACCTGAAATTAGGCCTTGAAACCTGTATCATGGGTTTTATCCGATGTACTATCAGTTTAGTCAGTCACATCTACATCTCTATCTTTTGGGAGTCATTTGCTTCAATACCTAAGACAAGGTATCTCTCATTGTGAACTTGATAAATGTGATGTGATCCTAACCACGTGGGTTTTTGACTATGCCCAGATCCAACTTCGCTTATTTAATGGTTCAAGGATTAATGGGCTTAACATGCTTATTGGGTCATTCCACTTTACAGGCATTGCGCTTAAGGGAGCTAACCTTGGACTCAATCCAATCATTAAAACCTAACATGGGAAACCTATGTTTAAAATGGAACATTTAATTTTGGATCTTATGCTTTATTTTGCATATGTTACATTTTATGCGTTAGGTCTTGTGAATCACTTCCATGCTTATTTTATGTGATTGCATATGTTTATGTTTGTTTTTTGCATTAGTTTCTACATCATGTTTTTACATTTCGATATCTAAGTATCATATTTAGTCTAAGCTTCTAGTATGTTTATGTCCTATGATTTATCTTTGTTGGCGTGTGTTTGTAATTTACTAATGAGTCTTATTTGTAGTTATATCAGGTACATTAATCATCCATCATGCAACCATGTGGCCCTTCGTTTTCTACTTCAAATTCATGCATGAAGATAACTTAAGTCATAGGGGTTCATACAATAATAGACAGTGCAACAAGGGAGATTCATATGGCTATTCGGTTGACAACATAATGCATGAATAGCAAGGAGCTATGCATTTGGTTTTGTCATTAATGATACAAGGGGGAATAATGTCCAAGCACATGCACCTAAAAGGGGAAGGAACCTACCATGTTCATGTACATCCGTTTTTTTGCATTGCCAAAGGAGACAAATACTTAAGATGCATGAATGGAGGGGGGAAATGTATATGACTATTCAGTTGATTCAATGAATATCAAGGTGCATGGATGGTGAGGGGAGATGTAAATGACCATTCGAAGGGTACATTGCACCAAAGGGAACATGCACATTCAACAAAGGGGATGAAAGTGACCATTCAGTCAACACAAGAACCAACTTGGATTCATGAACGACTTTGGATGCATGTACATTCTTAATAGCTAGTTTTGACTCTTCATTTAGCTTAAACATTTTTTCCCTATAAATATGTAGTCATTGGCTTTGTAAAAAACTAATGAATGATCAATTATATAATTTGAGTTAAATCTTTTTTGTTTTTCAAGAACTAAAACCGAACTTATTAAGATTGTTTTCTTATGGCGTTCAAAATTATCTCGACCTTATCACATCCATTTTCACCTATTTTTGAAGTGTGGCGATCACCTTTATACTGTTGGTTCCTATCTTGTTTATAGATAGTGGGTCACGGTTCTTCTTTGTTTTCCAAACTTTTAAGACTTAAACAACTTTATAGAAACTAGGTCTAGTTGATCTATAACTTAGCTTCGTTTCTAAGATTGTTTTTGTATTAATAAGTTATATCCAAACTCTTTTGTTTATTTTCTTTCATATTTATCATGTTTCCAGAGCTTACCTGTTTAGAAATGATCGGCCAAATTAAATCATGATTCGTAATTTCAATGCGTATGAAGGTTCATGTCAAAATGACATATTAGTTTTTCAATCAATTTGCTCAGTTCTAATTAGACTAAGGATTTGTTTAGATTATCTACTAATGTAAGTAGTCTTTCCGCATTACGATCTAACCATGTAATGCTATTTAATATTAGTCTAAACGTTGGATAATCAATGAGTCGATATTTGCTTTCACTTTGCTTTGAGTGAAAAACTGTTGATGATAATATACAAAAGATGTTAATGATACTGATGGATTTTATTAAACCAATTTGTTCACAAAATTACAAGCACATATACAAAGTCACTACATTAAACACAATAGATCCCAACAGGAGTTGCCTTGATAAAGTCCTTGCTAAGGTCAAAACTCATCTGTCAAGATCCCATTCCATGCCAAATCCATGCAAATTTCGAAAGTGAACAACTAAGAAAAATTAATCATGGTGTTAATGTCTTCCATCAATTGTACATGATTTTATTGATATAATAACAAATTTAGCCTTCAATGTTTATATATTTTTCATTTTGGCCTTAATTATAAAAAATTCAACAAATTCAACCTCAACAATTTCACATTTACACAAATGTTGTAGGATAAATTCGTTAAATTTGGACAAAGTTGTCAGAATGTGTAAACTTTATAGGCTAATTTTTTTTATTATACCAATCAAAACAATGTACAATGGATGGAAAACATCAACACCATGATTAATTGTCCTTAGTTGCATAATTTCGAAATAAAAAGAGATTAAATTGCTCTGATATTTTTAGAAGAACCAATTTGCTCAAATTTGAAATTGAGAGAAAGAGAGGTCTTTTTATCATTTACTTTTGTGAAAAATGAAATATTCTAATTATTATGTTTATTTTTATCCATAACCATCTAAAATAATAGAATATAAAATATTATTTTTATAAGATTAAAATTATGGAATAAGCAATTTTCAAATATTATATTTTATTATTATAAAACAACATATTACATTCAAAAATTTGTTTTTATTAAACATAATTCAACGCTTATAAAATTATATATTACAAATTGTATACTTAATTTTTAATAATTAAATTAAAATGAATTCTATGCGCCTAAAATTTACAAAACTCGAACAAATTTTAAGTGAAAAACTTCACCAGACTTGATAATTAATTAAAATATTTTCAACAAAATCAAGTTTGATTATTATGTCACAATTTTCAGCCATAACTATATTTTCTTAACTATCTATTTCACCCCCAAAAAAATACTATTTATTATGATAAGTTATTTCAAATTATTTGAGTTATATAATTCAATCCCGAATGAAACTATTTATTCAAATCAATTAAAAATTCTAATTATTTAATTTTAAAATGAAAATTCTAACCGAATCAAATTTAATAATAATATTTACATTCGGCGGCTTTCAAAGCTCCAAAATTCATCTTCCCAAAGGCTTAATTCAAAAACAAGTGCCGTGTATGTTGGTTAAGGGATGAATGATTACTATTGCATTCAGATATGGATAACAGCCGTTTAATATGAAGTGTATTTTCAAATTCAACACATACGTTAGGGGAGATGAGTGGTTTTAAAGAAAGAATGATAGCACGCCTATATTGGCGAATGGGAATGGACAAAATATCCTTGCGAGTCTTTTGGAACATTAAAGATGGTGTTGGGAAGAAGTAAATTTCAAGTTTTGTGGGTGGTGGGACCTTATATTTGTATGCATGCATATGCCACAAGTTTCTTGTGATCTATATAAATAATGTACAGCTCCATCTTAAATTTCAAGGAATGCCTAACTGCTTTTGACAGACAAAATCCATCTTCTTGGTGGCTTCAATTAATCCAATCAATCATACCTTTGTTAAACATGTGACCATGAATATTCTAGGACTGGCTGCACCCAACTCATTTACTGCTTTTGTTTTCTACTTTAAATTGATTCATAGAGGAAGCATAAAATTAAACGATTGAAGATGATACTATATATAAATTATGCTATACATAAATAAAATTATCTTTAAAAATTGGTGTAGAAGTACATGCCAACATCTTTTTGAAGTGAACTTAGTAAGACTTTTTGACGAAGTTTCAAAGAAAGACTTGTGGGCATGGGTTAATATCATTGGTGGACAAAATTTAACTTATGTACCCAAAATGGCTTGAAATGACCGCGGAGATTGGCTTTAACGTCCAAGCAAATGTAACCAAAAGACTAGGGTACCATGCAATAGTATTTGTAGCACTTATTGGCTGCTGAAACTAAACTCTTTTTCTTTTTCTCTTTTCAAAAAAAAAAAAAGTTTGCAAGAAAAGAGTGTTGCATATTATCCTTTTAGGTGACTTTTGGTTCAAGTATTCTCACTTAGATTTCAAAGATTAGTTTGAGTAAATAGTTTTTAGTGTAAGATTTCGAAATATAAGAAACAATTTCAATACCATATCTTTTTTAAATGATCTTATATTCTTATGGTAATATGGGATTGTTGACAATTTTAACACTCTTTAATGATTTAGATTCATTTTACTTAACTAAAACAAAATAATAATAATTAATGAATTAACATTTCTGGTTCTTTGATATATTCTTCAAAAAAATTTAATATTTTGTCCATTTCATTTTGCTCAAAGCGTTAAATTTATAATAAATTTACTAATTTTTATAGTTTTGATCAATTTTACCTTTAAACTATAACAAATAATATGTTCTAATATTTTTTTCATTTTCCCCTCACTTTGATAAAAAGAAAAGTCATAGCTATTTATTGTTATTCCCCATTTTCAGTTTCTTTGATTTGAAAATGATATATGAAATTATTTTACTAGAAAAATACTTCATTTGTTAGCATAATAAAACACTATAACCTTAAACTATTGTATAGTAAAGAATAAAAAAAAAGTAAAAACAAATTCTATGAGGACAATTTAGTAAGACATGTTTTCTGTTAATTAATCAAAAAATATCTCCCATTCTAATAAAATGAATAAAATAAAGTAATGTAATATATGTAGGGGTGAGCGTTTGAACGAACCGAATTGAATTGAATGAAAAAAATTCGATTTAATCAAGTTGACAAATCATATGTTATCATGCTAACTCAATTTGAAATTTTCTCGAATCGAGTCGAGTGAGATGAAATTTGAATCAAATTGAATCAAATTGAATCGAATATATTTGTTCGAGTTAAATTAAAAAAATATTTTAGGTCATTGTAATCACTGTCACCCACTATAATCAAATTTGTTACTAACTTTCATCCCCTTATAATTTGTTTATTAATCTTTTATATACGGATTAACTTCTTTGATTGCTTAGTTGCTTCAATTATCTTCTGATTCTTGTCAATATGTATTTTGAAATTAAAAATAGAGAGTAAATGAAAAAAAATTGATTTTTTTATAAAAATCATCTTAAAGATAAAATGTGAAATTGATACCAACATAAAATTTTAATACAAATATTTTATGGCATCATCAATAATTCAATTTTAGCAAAAAATTATAAAGATTCAATATGATAAAACAATTTAATAATATAAATAGTACAAAATGTGAAATTTGATTTAATAATATAAATAGTAGATATAAATAAAATTATTATTATTTAGGTTTAGGATTTTTTTTGGATGATTTTAATTTTTTATTTGAGGGTAAAGGGTGAGAAGTAAAAGTTTAGGGGAGAAATAAAAAGTTTTGGAGGTTGAGGGAATAAAATAATTTTGGGAGGGAAATATTCAAAAAAGGGGGGGGGGAATGGGTTTGGGTTAAAGTTGGGAGGAGAGCAAAAGTTATGGGGGGAAAGTGGGAGGGAGTAAAAGTTTTGGGAGGAAAGTGAAGAGGTTTAGGAGTTTGGGATAATAATGTAAATTATTATAGTTTGTTATTCGATTTATTCGAATTATTTGAGTTATTCGAATTCGAAATTCGAACAAAAAATTCAAGTTGACTCGAATAACTTGACTCGTTTAACTCGAAATTCAAAATCTTTTTCGATTTTTTCGAGTCGAATCGAGTTTTACTCACCACATATATATGTGCTAAATAATTTTATACTCAAATCACCAAACCCCCTTAAAGTTTAACTCGTAATATATGAACTGTGAAAGCAAGAATAAAACTCTTTTTATTAATAATAATAATAATTTCATTAAGACTTGCGTTAACATGTTCTTAAGATTGTAGATTTAAGAGAGCATAGGGGGAATAATGGCTTTCTTGTAGGAGTTTTAATTAGACAAGTTTGGAGTATGAATAGATTGATTTTTTGTCAATAAAATGAAAGAGTTTATTAATTATAAAAGGTTTGATAAATAGGAAAGCCAATTAAGTCAGCTTCAACAAGAGGATTTAAAAAGTTCGAGAGGTCAAAATAAACAACATAATTATTAGTTAAGTCCTAGTTTTATAGGAAAGACTAGGATTAGTGTTGGAACCTACAACTGATAATTGCAAAGAAAACACGAAGTGCGAAGTGAAGTGGTACTTGCAATGCCCACTTAAGGTGGCACTATGATAGTAACATAAAAAAGCATAAATAAGTTGTTTATACAGTTCGATTTCCTTACATTTGCCGAGCCTAGCTTAGTGAGCAAGTCCACTATCTTTTAACCCAACACAACAAGTGATTTAAGTTCTATCACGCCCCGATATAGCAACCTCACTCTTGTATTAAAAGATCTAGATCACTTACGTCTAAGTTTTTCCTTCAAAAACTTAGGCTATAAACCATGCAATAAACTTGTTTCCACTTTCATTGCACTCTCAAAAGCAAGTTCCTCAATGAATAAACAAGTCTTATAAACCTTTCATACAAAACCTGTACAAGTCTCTTCAAATATATAAGAGTTTGAGACATGCTAACATACTAGATCAATTATAATCAATTCCCCTAAAACACTACAGGTGAAATAGCATACACAATATATTAATAAAATCCAAGATAATGTGGAGATATTAGATACAAATCTTCAAAAAGTCCCGATCCAATCCAATTTTCAAGATATGTTCCTTCAAATGGATTGGTCTTCAACAATAAGTTACAAAACATCTAAGAAATCATCTAAGTCATTGTCAAACTAATTTTTCGAAAAGAATGCCAACTCCAAATAAGGCAAGTTATATGACTTGTATAGTGCCGAGTGCAGTGGGAATTGTTTGTGGCAATATGTGAAGCATTGATCACATAACTGCTTCAACAAGTACCTCTTTCAAGGTTAGGTATAACACCCCTTACCCGAGACCGCAGTCGGAGTCGAGCTCAAGGCATTACTTTACTTAACTTATTAGTTCGAGGCATAAAATTTTTCTTTTAAAATTTATCTCACTATTTATGATAAAACTATCCACTCGCGCAGCAGTAACTAAATCATTTATAACTCGAGCTACAGAACTCAACATTTAAATCCGTAAATTTTCCCTGAAACTAGACTCATATATTTTCTTACCATAAAATTTTCAGAATTTTTTGTTCAGCCAATTAGTACATTTTATTAGTTAAAGTGTCCCCTGTTTCACCACTCGACTGTCCTGACCTCTTGCCACTAAAAATAAGTTTTCTCATTGTAGGATTTTCATATGGTGTTATCACTTATTTCTAAAGAAAATAAACTCAGTAAGGAATCTAGAAATATAAATTGAAACTCATAACTATTTGTGTACAAGTTTTAGTGATTTTCTAAACTCAGAATAAGGCACTCCAAAAACAGTTCTTGCCTTGTCTCACCAAAATTCACATATCTCAGAATATAAAATTCCTTTTGCTAAAACGTTATTTTTCCATGAAAATAGACTCAACAAGATTTCATTCTATATATCATACACCCTCTAATTCATTTTATACTACCCTAAGTGATTTTTCAAAATCACGTCACTGCTACTATTTGAAATTTGTTTCTTTGCAAATTATTACTCTTTCATGATTTCTATGAATAATTTATCACATAGACATGTATAACAACAAACACCTTCATACTTAGACATTTTAACAACCATTCATCATTAGATATTTAAACATCATTCATTAGCAAAATCATAATACAACATTCAAAATAAGTAAGTCCCTATACACGCCATAGTTCAAACATAGTTCATCATAAAATACCCAATCGTTGTGGTTGATAGTGTGGACGATCTCCGACGTCTTTAGGATCGTCGACTTTGATTAATAATGCTATATAAAAAGAAAATAAATAAAGTAAGCAAAATGCTTAGTAAGTTTACAAATAAATAAATAACAACATTAAACACAAATAATAATGACCAAGTAACATAATCTTTAATTTCCTCTTTACTTGATCTCTTACTCATTCACTTACTTGTTTACTTAGATAACTCATAATTATGACTTACTTTTCTCTTGCTGAAATGTCGATTCTCAATGGGTAACGTAATATACTCTTAACTCTTATAACTCACTTGAACTTGTCGTTTATGCTTTTAACTGAACTTTCATGGACATAAGTTATTTACTAACCCGTTGAACCACATTGGAATAATAAGGATACTTGGGTCTCTTTTTGATAATAACAAGCCAAAGTCATGTCCCAGACATGGTCTTACGGGGGACCTCTCATCTCGGTGCCAACGCAATGTCCCAAACATGGTCTTATGACATGGGACCTCTCGTCTCGGTGCCAACGCCATGTCTCAAACATGGTCTTATATGGGACCTCTCATGATCTCAAGGATGCCAATGCCATGTCCCAGACATGGTCTTACATGGGATCTCTTTACCAAAATGCCATGACATTTGTATCTGATACCTTCCTTATGCTTCTACGGGACTTTTTAATATCAATTCTCTATCATCTCATACTTGAGTCAATATCAAATAAATTCATGAAATAATTACATAATTGCTGGAAATTAGCAGCATTAATAATTATTATTAAAATATTACATTTATTTACCGTAAACTTACCTTGGTAGAAAATATAGCCAAACTTATCAATTTAGTCTTCAACTTTATTCTTTCCTCGATCTAACCTCGAATTCCGTTCTTCTTGATCTATAATGGCAAATTTAACTTATTTAATACTCACATTCATTAAAACAGACCTCGACTCTAACTTTGGAAAAATTGCAATTTTGCCCCTAAACTTTTACATAATTACGCTTTTACCCCAAAGTTCGGAAATTAAACTTCATCTCAATTCTTATGTTATATAACATGCTAAAAATTTTTCTCTTCTATGACAACATATGAATCTAACTTATGCACATTAGGGATTTTTACCGATTATGTCAACTTACTCGTTTTCGCTTAAAATCGGCTAGCAAAAATTGTTTAACATAATTTCTAGCTTCATATTCTATCATAAAACATCAAAATAAACACTTTTCACCTATGAGTATTTTTCCAAATATAAACCCTAGGTTAAATTATTGCTAGAATAAGCTAAATTAAGTTACCGAGATCTCAAAAACGTAAAAAACATTAAAAACGGGGCTTAGAATCACTTACTATGAGCTTGAAAAAGTGTGAAACCCTAGCTATGGTGTCTTTCCAAATTCGGCAGCAAGCTATGGAGAAGATATTTTTGCCATCTTTTCCCCTTTTTATTCTTTTTATTATTCATTTACTAAAATACCCTTCATTAAAACTTTAGTTATTTTTATCTATGCATGCCTATTTTTGTCCGTGGAAATTTTATGGTCTAATTACTATTTAAGGACCTCTTCTTTGATTATGCACTTCAAATAAATCCTTTATCATCTAAAACTCATATGTACCCACTTTTGCAATTAAGTCCTAATAGGCAATTTAGGCATGCAATCAATAAAATTTCTTATCAATACTCTAATACTTATATATAATCACTCGATAAATCATAAAAATTAATAATAATTTTCTCTTTAAATTGAATTTGTGGTTACGAAACCACTATTCCGATGACCTTAAATTTGGGCCATTACAACTCTCCCCCCTTTAAGGATTTTCGTCCTCGAAAATCTTACCAGTAAAGAGGTTCGGGTACTGTTTCCTCATTGCCTCTTCTAGTTCCCATATCACTTCCTCAATCCTTGTTGTTGCTATAATACTTTTACCAAATTTATCTTCTTATTTCTAAGCTCATTTGTTTCCCGTGCTAATATTTTGATCTGTTCTTCACTATAAGTCATATCCGGTTGAATCTCCAATTTTGTAGGAGAAATAATATGTGAAGGATCTGATCGATACCTTCGTAGCATAGATACATGAAAAACATTATGAATTCTGTTGAGTTCCGGTGGTAATGCTAATCGATAAGCGACCGATCTAATTCTTTCTATGATTTCATATGGTTCGATAAATCTTGGACTCAATTTACCTTTTCGACAGAACCGGAGTACTTTCTTCCGAGGAGACACTTTTAGGAATATTTTATCACCCACCTGAAATTTAATCTCTTTTCGTTTAAGATCGGCATATGAGTTCTGACGATTGGAAGCTGCTTTTAGATTATTCCAAATCAATTTTACATTTTCTTCTGTTTCCCGTATCAAATCAACCCCTTGTATTTTCTTTTCACTGAGCTCTATCCAATAAAACGCTGTTCTACATTTTCTACCGTACAAAGCTTCATACGGAGCTATTTTAATACTAGACTGATAACTGTTATTGTAAGCAAATTCAATCAAAGGTAGATACCTTTCCCAATTACCTTCAAAATCCAATATACAACATCAGAGCATATCTTCCAAGACCTAAATTACATGCTTAGATTGACCATCTGTTTGACGATGAAATGCAGTGCTGAAATGCAACTGAGTACCCAAAGCTTCTTGCAATTTTTCCTAAAAACGAGACGTAAATCGGGGATCTCTATCTAATATAATGGAGACAGGCACTCCATGTTGTTTGACAATCTCAGATATGTACAATTCAGCCAATTTATCTAAAGAATAATCTATACATACCAGAATAAAGTGCGCAGACTTTGTCAATCGGTCGACAATTACCCAAATGACATCTTTCTTCTTCGGAGACATTGGTAACCCAGATACAAAATCCATAGTGATTCTTTCTCATTTCCATTCCGGTATAGTGATTGGCTGCAGTAACCCCGAAGGCACCTGATGTTCAGCTTTAACTTGTTGACATACCAAACACTTTGATACAAACTCAGAGATATCTCGTTTCATACCTGGCCACCAATACAACTTTCTCATATCATTATACATTTTATTACTCCCCGGATATACAGACATAGTACCATTGTGGGCCTCGTGTAAAATCTTCTGTATGAGCTCTGTATCCTTCGACACACATACTCTACCTCTGAATAATAAACAATCGTCAGTCCCAATCTGAAATTCTGAATCATTACCAGATTCACAATGTACCCATTTAGCCTGTAACTTCTCATCATTTTTCTGAGCTTCACATATTTGTTGATGAAATATCGATTTAGCTCTCATTTCAGCTATGATTGAACTATCATTAGTCAGTGACAACCGGGCATTCATAGCTCGTAAAGCAAACAGAGATTTCTAGCTCAAAGCATCAGCTACAACATTAGCCTTACCCAGATGGTAATCAATAATCAAATCATAATTCTTTATCAATTCAATCCATCTGCATTATCTCAAATTCAAATATTTTTGTGTTATCAAATACTTCAAGCTTTTATGATCAGTATAAATATGACACTTTTCACCATATAAATAATGTCGCGATATTTTCAATGCAAATACAATAGTTGCTAATTCAAGATCATGTACCGAGTAATTTCTTTCATGTGGCTTAAGTTGTCTTGAAGCATAGGTTATTACCTTACCTTCTTGCATCAAGAGACAACCTAAACCATTGAATGATGCATCACTATAAATAATAAATTCTTTACCAGATTCAGGCTGTACCAACACATGTGCTTCCATCAACAATTTCTTCAATCGGTCAAAACTTTGCTGACATTTATCTGTCCATTCAAATTTAACATCTTTCTGTAATAAACGGGTCATCGGAGAAGCTATCATAGAAAACCCCTGTACAAATCTTCGATAATAGCTAGCTAAACCCAAGAAACTTCTAACTTTTGATACATTCTTCGGTGGACTCCAATTGACAATAGCTGAGATTTTATTTGGATCTACCCTGATGCCTTCTGCGGATACAATATGTCCAAGAAAACCCACCTCTCGGAGCCAAAATTCACATTTACTGAATTTAGCATAAAACTTCTTTTCACGCAAAATTTGCAACACTATTCTCAAATGTTCTGCATGATCATTTTCATCTCGAGAATAGACTAAAATATCATCAATGAAAACTACTACAAACCTGTCTAAATACGGTCTGAATATCTGGTTCATCAAATCCATAAATACTGCAGGTGCATTAGTTAGCCCAAATGGCATAACCAAAAAATCATAATGCCCATACCTAGTTCGAAAAGCTGTCTTTGGCACATCTGACTCTTTTACCAGTAACTAGTAATAACCTGTAACTGGTAATAACCCGATTGGAGATCAATCTTCAAGAATACTGTGGCACCTTTCAACTGATCAAATAAGTCATCAATTTGGGGTAACGGGTACTTATTCTTCATAGTTACCTTATTGAGATGCCGATAGTCAATACATAATCTCAAACACCCGTCTTTCTTTTTCCCAAACAAAACTAGAGCACCCCAAGGTGAATGACTCGGACGAACAAAACCTCTATCAACAAGTTCCTGTAACTGTGTCTTTAACTCTTTTAATTTTGTAGGAACCATACGATACGGAGCTATGGAAATTGGGGTAGTTCCCGGATTCAGATCTATAGAAAATTCCACTTCTCTTTCTGGTGGCAACCCTGGTAATTCCTCTGGAAACACATCAGAAAATTCACATACAACTGGCACTGGCTGTATCTTTGACTCAGATAACTTAGTATCCAACACATTTGCCAAATAAACATCATACCCTTTTTTGACACACCTCTAAGCTGTCATAACTGAATCACATCGGATAATTCCTCTATCTGATGAGATTTAACCCGAAGTAATTCTCCATTCTGGCACTTCAGCACAATATATTTCTGTTTATAGTTTACTATTGCATCATGCTGAGTTAACCAATCCATGCCCAATATCACATCAAACTCATCAAAAGGCAATAACATCAAGTCAACCGGAAAACAAATACCTTTTACCATCGGTGGACAATTTTTACAAAATTTATCCACTATCACAAACTGGCCCAAGGGGTTCGAGACTTTAACCATAAATTCAGTAGGTTCAACAGACAAATTTTTAACAAATACTAATTTTGTGCATATGTATGAATGTGTAGAGCCAGGATCAATTAATGCAATAACATTAGTATCATAGAGAGAAAATGTACCGGGAATTACATCAGGGGAGGACGCCTCTTCTCGAGCACGAATAGCATATGTTCTTGCGGGTACTCTAACATCTAATCTAACTATTGAGTCTCTGGACATACCCCTATTACCCGCTCCAACTCCTGGGTTTCTCTACGGTCTACCTCTGGTAGAAGCATTTCCTGATCTCGCACTAGGTATAACTTCTCTCTTAGCTGTTTCGGGACAATCCCGAATAAAGTGATCTGGTGCACCACATCTAAAACAAACATTTTCACTTGCTCTGCACTCTCCAGGGTGGCGTCTACCCGCATTGAGGACATTTTGGCCTAGGAGGTCGAGTACTTCCTGTACTTGCAACTATAGTGGTTTGAGCTTTAGAACACTCAAATCTTCTACCTCTGCTTCAACTAGAATATCTGGCTGGAAAATTTGATCCACTAGAGAGCTCTCTAGGCCTCTTAGAAGTAGACTGAAATGATTTACTCATTTGCCTCTTCTTTGTATCTTGCACTTCAACTTCAGCTTTGCCCTTCTCTTTTTCTTTTAACAAATCTTCAACTTTACAGGCTCTTTCCACTAAATGGACAAACTCTCTGATTTCTAAAACACCTACTGCTAGTCGAATATCATCATTAAGCCATTCTTCAAATCTCTTGCACATGTTAGCTTCAGTTGACTCAAACTCCCGGGCATATTTACTAAGTCTGAAAAATTCGTATTCATATTTAGTCACAGTCATCTTACCTTGTTTTAACTCAAGAAACTCTTTCCTTTTCTGATCTATAAATCTCTGACTGATATACTTCTTTCGAAACTCCTTCTGAAAGAAATCCCAGGTAATCCTCTCACTCCGTACCACTGACACGAGAGTCTTCCACCAATGAAAGGTTGAATCTCGGAGAAGTGAAACAACACACTTCATACATTCTTCTAGTGTACAAGATAATTCTTCAAAAACTCGGATAGTATTTTCGAGCCAAAATTTAGCTTTCTCGGCATCATCGTCTCTGGTAGCCTGAAACTCTTCAGTCCCTTATTTCCGAATCTTATCAATTGGAGGTCTCTCTCTGATAACTATACCTGCAGCTGGGGAAGCTACATGGGGAACCTGAGAATCATGAGGGGGTGGAGGTCTCACAGCTGAATTTGTACGAACGAACTCGGCAAACCAATCATTCATAGCTTGGAAAAAGGCTTCTCTAGCTCCTCCTCCCTGACTAACTGATATGGGCCTTTCACTAACATTAACATCTGGTGGCACCATTCCTTCTGTGGGAGCGGGCGCATTACTCTCTACTTCATCAGTGCCAACTCGTTCGGGATCCATAACTACAAAAGAAAACATTTTAAAATCGCCAGACATCGTCACACTATCAAAATATAAGTATGGCATGTATAGGTAAACTCTTATTCATACTGAGTATTTCGATCCGAGAACCGACTAAACCTACTCTGTTACCAACAAATGTAACACCCCTTACCCGAGACCGTAGCCAGAGTCGAGCTCGAGGCATTGCTTTACATAACTTATTAGTTCGGGGCATAAAAATTTGCTTTTAAAATTTATCTCACTATTTATGATAAAGTTGTCCACTCGCCCAGCAGTCACTAAATCATTTATAACTCGAGATACAGAACTCTAATTTTAAATCCGTAAATTTTCCTAGAAACTAAACTCATATATCTTCTTACCATAATTTTTTTTAGAATTTTTGGTTCAGCCAATTAGCACAGTTTATTAGTTAAAGTCTCCCCTGTTTCACCACTTGACTGTCCTAACCTCTTGCCATGAAAAATAAGTTTTCTCATTGTAGGATTTTCATATGGTGTTCTCACTTGTTTCTAAAGAAAATAGACTCAATAGTAATCTAGATATAGAAATTAAAACTCATAACTATTTTTTTAACAATTTTTAGTGATTTTCTAAACTCAGAATAGGAGACTCCAAAAATAGTTCTGACCCTGTCTCACCAAAATTCACATATCTCAAAATATAAAATTCCTTTTGCTAAACCGTTATTTTTCCATGAACATAGACTCAACAAGATTTCATTCTATATATCATACGTCCTCTAATTCATTTTATACTATCCTAAGTGATTTTTCAAAATCATGTCACTGCTACTATTTGAAATCTGTTTCTTTGCAAATTATTACTCTTACATGATTTCTATGCATAATTTATCACATAGACATGTATAACAACAAACACCTTCATAATTAGCCATTTTTACAACCATTCATCATTAGATATTTACACATAATTCATTAGCAAAATCATAATACAACATTCAAAATAAGTAATTCCCTATACACGCCATAGTTCAAACATAGTTCATCATAAAATACTGAGTCATTGTGGCTGATAGTGAGGACGATATCCGACGTCTTTAGGATCCTCAAATTTGATTAATAATGCTATATAAAAAGAAAATAAATAAAGTAAGAAAAATGCTTAGTAAGTTTACAAATAAATAAATAGCAACATTAAACACAAATAATAATAACCAAGTAACATAATCTTTAATTTCCTCTTTACTTGATCTCTTACTCATTCACTTACTTGTTTACTTAGATAACTCATAATTATGACTTTCTTTTCTCTTGTTGAAATGTTGATTCTCAATGGGTAACGTAATATACTCTTAACTCTTATAACTCACTTGAACTTGCCGTTTATGCTTTTAACTGAACTTTCATGGACATAAGTTATTTACTAGCCCTTTGAACCACATTGGAATAATAAGGATACTTGGGTCTCTTTCTGATAATAACATGCTTAAGCCATGTTCGAGACATGGTCTTACATGGGATGTTTCGTGTACTTCCAATGCCATATCAAAGATATGGTCTTACATGGGAGTTCTCATATCGGTGCCCATGCCATGTCCCAGACATGGTCTTACGGGGGACCTTTCATCTTGGTGCCAACTCCATGTCCCAGATATGGTCTTACATGGGACCTCTTGTCTTGGTGCCAACGCCATGTCCCAGACATGGTCTTACATGGGACCTCTCATGATCTCAAGGATGTCAATACCATGTCCCAGACATGGTCTTACATGGGATCTCTTTACCCAAATGTCATGACATTTGTATTCGATACCTTCCGTATGCTTCAAGGGAACTTTTTAATATCAATTTTCTATCATCTCATACTTGAGTCAAGATCAAATAAATTCTTGAAATAATTACATAATTGATGGAAATTAGAACCATTAATAATAATTATTAAAATTTGCATTTATTTACCGTAAACTGACCTCGGTAGCAAATATATGCAAACTTATCAATTTAGTCATCAACTTTATTCTTTCTCGAACTAACCTCAAATTCCATTCTTCTTGATGTATAATAGCAAATTTAACTTATTTAATACTCACATTCATTAAAACAGCCCTCGACTCTAACTTTGGAAAAATTATAATTTTTCCCCTAAACTTTTACATAATTACGCTTTTGCCCCAAAGTTCGGAAATTAAACTTCATCTCAATTCTTATGTTATATAACATGCTGAAAATTTTTCTCTTCTATGACAACATATGAATCTAACTTACTTATGCACATTAGGGATTTTTACCGATTTTGTCAACTTACTCATTTTCGCTTAAAATCAGCTAGCAAAAGTTGTTTAACATAATTTCTAGCTTCATATTCTATCATCAAACATCAAAATAAACACTTTTCACCTATGAGTATTTTTCCAAATATAAACCCTAGGTTAAAACATAAAATGAACACGTTTCAATCAATCAACTTTGTTGAATAAGTAATATTAATAATATTCAATTATAAGATTCATCAATTTGAATTAGCATGTACAATATGTTGGAATCTACATCATGTTTTCGAAAACATAAGAAATCAAAGTATCTTGGTCCTTTCTTATGAGTTGATCCCGAAGGAAATTGATTAGAAAATTTCTAGTAAATCGTTGATTCATCTGGTGTTTAACTATATTTATTTACAAGTTTACTAGATAAAAAGCATTAAAAACGGCGCTTAGAATCACTTACTATGAGCTTGAAAAAGTGTGAAAACCCTAGCTATGGTGTCTTTCCAAATTCGGCAGCAAGCTATGGAGAAGATGATATTTTTGCCATCTTTTTCCCTTTTTATTCTTTTTATGATTCATTTACTGAAATACACTTCATTAAAAATTTAGTTATTTTTATCTATACATGCCTATTTTTGTCCATGGAAATTTTATGTTCTAATTACTATTTAAGGACCTCTACTTTGATTATGCACTTCAAATAAATCCTTTATCATCTAAAACTCTTATTTACCCACTTTTGCAATTAAGGCCTAATAGGCAATTTAGGCATGCAATCAATAAAATTTCTTATAAATACTCTAATACTTATATCTAATCACTCGATAAATCATAAAAATTAATAATAATTTTCTCTTTAAATCAGATTTGTGGTTACGAAACCACTATTTTGATGACCTTAAATTTGGGCCATTACATTATGTAAGGTGTCCATATTTAGATAACGAGTCTAATTTCACAAAGTATCCTTTAATCTATCCTTATTTCCCTAAATATCATCAAATCAAATACTCTCAAATCAAATCTTCAAAAAGTCAACCCATATCTTTTTAAATTGCATATTCTAGTATATTGTAACACCGTATATCTAACTCGATCGCTGAGTTCGGGTACCAAGTGTTATAATAAACCCAAGTTACAATAATACACCTTTCAAACTCATTTTAGTAATGAATTATAGACTATAAAATTTATTTCAAAAAAAATTAACTTTAAGTAAATTTCCAATTAAACAAGCACTTAAATTTTTACAATCAATTTGCTTTATTAGGCTCTAATGTTTACACTTACTATGACTCCAAAATTTATTCGAAAACATACACTAGTTGAACCCCCAAAGCATAGTCTTTAAGGGTGCCACTCTACACACATGAAACAACTTCAATGCCCAACGCGTAAATTTGGTGGTGTCTAACTTAGTCCCTTCCAAGAAAGTCTCCGACAATCCTTGCTCCTCCATGCAAGACAATATAATCATAAGTTCAGATGAACTTAGTGAGATTTTGTGTAGCAATGCATCATAAAGACTTTATATTTTCAGGGAATAATGATGAAAGCACAAAATTTAAACTCCTTGTGTATCATTGGGAGCTCCACAGAATTTCTATCGTAGCTGATGCTTTGCATTCTCTGAGCTTAACCGTTGGTAGACACATCCACTAATTTAATTGTAGGTGTATTCTTTCCACTAACATTTTTCTGGGACTTGTCCCTATCTAGTGTCATCTCAGACTTCCATAGCAACAACCATATGTACGAATATATAGATTAGAGACTATTAATGGTGGACTAGTGATTGTCTCGTCACAACTGTAGATTTTTACTAAACTCTATATAGACTTACTATATTACCTTGACAATTTTCTTTTATGACTTAGCCAGTGCTTAAACCCTTCATTTATGGTAGACCTATTTACTGTCTTGAATAAGAGCTTTGGTGGATACATAAACACCTTAATCCTTGAAGACTTGGACTTACAAAATAGTCTCGTAGGATTTTCCAACTTCAGAACATTATACTAAGACTCTCTCAACAGCAGATAGTTCCTGACGGGCTATCTCATTCTCAGATTTCTTTTGCCGAACTTCCACAACTAATAGTCCCAAGTGGACTTCCTCGCACTAAATAGCCCTGATAGACATCCTCTTCTCTAGTTAATTCTTGGCAGACTTTCCACCAAAGGTAGTCCTTGGCTGACTTCCATTTTAAGAGTGTCATTGGTGGAATTTCTCGTTTCTGGAGACTTCCTTACCATTGAACATGTAGAATTAAAACTTGAAGACCCATTTTGTTACCTTATATCCAATGATAATTTATTGGCCAATTCTGGAAAACTCTTGACGGTGGATACCTATTTGTAAATACTTTTAATGAACTACCATTTTCTTTCACTCATACCCGCATTTAGCACGTTTCTACCAATTCCTCTTACCTCTGCATTTTTGGCGGATCCTCTAATTAACATGGTTGCCAGCGGCTCCAGATGCACCCTGATCATCATGACTGCTTGCCACGTGAGTTTTACTGGGACTTCCCTTCTTTATTTCCTGATAGTTTCCCTATTCACTGTCCTGGTGAACTCCAATTTTGCCATACTGTGTACTTGTTCACCACTGGATCATGCCATGGCTAACTATGGATTTTTTGTTTCGAAGAATCAATAAACCCCTTTCGAGGTATTGCCCAGTAAGACCTGTATTCTGTTTACATGGCGTCGCCTTGAAGGACCTATATATCGTTTACACTATGTCGCCCTAAAGGACAATTAGATAACCGTCATCACGGTGTCGCCTCGAAGGACCAGTCATAACCGATTACACATTGTGCCAAACTCCCTTGAATACCTTAACAATCCACCCATTCCTCTATTATGCCAATTTTCCTATCTTTATCGACCCTGTCAAAGTAACTCCCTTCATACTCCACATTTTAAAAACACACATTTCATGCATAACATTACGCTTATCGCTATAACATATAGTACGCCACTTATCAATATTTTGGCACCTAGAAAACATACTTGTAAGCATCCATAAATTTTCACAAATTTATGTATGCATAACATTCTCATTCACCATGTGTAACACCCCGAACCCGAGACCGACACCGGAGTCGAACACGAGATGTTAACAGACTTTAAACCCTTTATAAAAATATTTCTCAGACACTGCCAATCTGCGTACTAGTCGCTTTAAAAATCATATCTTGAGTTTCACAACTCGAAAATCAGTTTCGTAATTTTTCCCTGAAACTAGACTCACATGCCCATCTACATATTGTTTTCTAGAATTTTTGGTCGGGCCAATTAGTACAGTTTATTAGTCAAAGTCTCCCATGTTACAGGGATCGACTACACTGCCCTTTGCGCATTACGACCTGGATATCTCCCTGCACAGAGCTTCAATACTGATGCCGTTTGTTTCTATAGAAACTAGACTCAGAGAGGAATCTATCCATATATGGTATGACTCCTAATTGTCTCTGGTTAATTTATAATGAATTTCCAAAGTCGGAACAGGGAATCCAGAAACCGTTCTGGCCCTGTCTCACGAGAACCTGAATATCTCTTAACATACTGTCCATATGATCTTTTCGTTGCTTCTATATGAAAATAGACTCATCGAGCTTCGAATAAATAATTTATTCATCAATTAATTCCACTCCTACTATTTTTAGTGATTTTTCAATCTCACGTCACTGCTGCTGCCAGCATCTGTTATGAAAGCAACTATGCCCATTTCGTGATTTCTCCTTGATCTAACTAGTAATTCGTCATACATATCACAAATTATGATCATGACTAGCCATGCCAAAGGCTAATCATTGTCAAACATCCCCCTACTACACTATTGCCATATCATGAATTTTAACACCAAAATAATCAACCATGACATATGGCATAAAAAGGTCGAATTATCAAGATTTACGACCTAACGTTATGAAACCAAACCCAACCGAACATTTATGCCATTTTCGCATGGCTAAAAGTTTACATACCAAAGTTCAAACACAACATAATAGCCTATACATGCCGAAATGTTCTCCTAAGCCGACTAAGAAGAAAGTACCAAAACTTGCTAGCCGGCGTGATGACTTCGACGACGGCACGATCACGCAAAAAGAGACGAGTCCAAGAAACCTAGAATAGGTGACAAGCAAACACCGAATGAGTATATAACTCAGTAAGCCATAAGCATTCCACAACCATCCATTAATAAAATTATCACAACAGGAAACAATGAAATGAGGTTAAGTACTCCATCCATACCAAACTATACCATAGTTCCTTAAACCCTATGGTTCAATCTCATACCAAGTCCTACATTGGCCTTTCATACATCATTTTATTTTCGTTATAATCATACAATTAAACGAACTTTCACCTATTCCACAATGAACCTTATGTACGTGACTTCAACTATAATCGTCACATAGGTTCAAAACTTACCAAGCTCAACTCCAAATATAAACATAGCGCCTATTAGCCATGTACTCAAGGTACTTACCTTTTCCACTGTCCAAAATTGACTCGGTAAAGTCGCACCCTTCGTATAAATAATTTATAGAAAATATATATTGGGTTCGCACACATAGTGCTTAATAATCAACCGCGCACACTTAGTGCCATGCACTTTAAACTCACACACTTAGTGCCATGCATTTCAAGTTCGCACACTTACCTTTTTCCGCTGTCCAAAATCGACTCGGTAAGGTCGCACCCTTAATGTAAATAATTTATAGAAAATATATATTGGGTTCGCACACATAGTGCTTAATAATCAACCACGCACACTTAGTGCCATGTACTTTAAACTCGCACACTTAGTGCTGTACAATTTAAACCCGCACACTTAGTGCCAATCTCATGACCGTGAACACTTATTGCCCGCACACTTAGTGCCGAAAACCAGCCACTCAATAGGCTTCACTTCCTTTTTACATTCGACAAATTTCATCTCTACTTACATATACATTTGTATACATTTCATCTCATTAAACACAATGGTATAGTTATTACGATCCTTTAAATCAATACCAAAGATATGCTTAATGACTTACTTATGTTGGGTAAGATGGTTCCAACTCGGCTACTCGATGATCTTTTTTTTGCCTTTGCTCGATTCTCCTCCTTTAACTCCTTGAGCTTAATCAATAAATCAACTAGTTTAACCGCCTTGCTAAATATTTACAATCCAATGACACATGCATATGTATGTTAGTATATTCGGCAATCACCCTTACTAATCACCCACTTGATCAATTATGGAGAATCAAAGTTAATATCACAATGTGTACCCTATATGGTCCATTATACATAATCAAATTTAACATCATCTATATATTTACTCATATGGCCGAATATACCTAATCATACATACACCTAACCAAAAATAATTTCTAAAATCTTTATATCATTTATACACTAGTAAAGCATCCTCTCCCTTTCCATCAATTTAGCACATGCATTACTCATTAACCTACAAAATTATATTCGGCCTTAGCACACAACTTGCTAGCCGATTCTTCCCCATCTAGCAACCAATGCACATATGTGCTCACTCAAAAATGCTAAAAAAAAAAGAGATTCAAGAATCATCAATCCACCATCACATGCATCATTAACAAGCTTCATATTTAGCATGCAATGGCATTAACACAAACTCCACCTAGGCCGAATCTTAACTCATCTTCATGCCTCATCACCACAACATCAAACATCAAAATACCAACCAAGAATGTAACATGCATGGCCGAATATCATCTCCATCATTTAACAAAGTTTGAACCATGGCTAGGTAGATTTCAAACTTACAACTTAAAATATACATGAATCTCAAAGAATAATATCAAACATACCTCAATCTAGTTACATGCATGGCCAAACTTCCTCCTAATTCTCTTCCAAACCAAACGTGAAGCAAGAACTCCTTCCTCCTCCCTTAGAATTTTTGGTCAAAAGAGGATGAAAAAGGATGAACAAGTTTTTCTTTTCCTTTCTTTAGCTCACGGCAATGGGGGGGGGGAACAACCACTCATTTTTTTGTTTTTCCTTTCTTTATTACCCATACTCCTTATTTTATTTTTTTCCTACATACCTCACTAGGCCAACATGTTCCCAACATGTTTCCACCCATAGCATGGCCAACCACTAGCTCAAATTTTGGGTAATTTGACATGCAAACCCATCATTTTCACAACATGCATTAATAGACCATTTTAAATTAGCCTATCATATTTTCACCATGTCTCATATCGATCCCTATTTAATAATTTCTCATACAATTGGCAAAATTGGAGAATGAAACTTCCACATACTCATGTACACACATAATAAGCATAGAATATGGAAATTAATTATTTTTATGACTCGGTTTTGTGGTCCCGAAACCACTTCCCGACTAGGGTCAATTTTGGGCTGTTACAACTCTCCCCCACTTAAGAAATTTTCGTCCCCGAAAATCTTACCGGTAAATAGGTTTGGGTATCGTTCTTTCATCGAGCTCTCGGTTTCCCAAGTAGCTTCCTCGATCCCATGTTTGAGCCATAACACCTTCACTAACGGAACCCTTTTGTTTCGCAACTCCTTCACTTCACGAGCTAGGATACGTATCGGTTCTTCTTCATAACTCATATCGGCTTGAATTTCAACCTCTGATGGGCTAATTATATGCGATGGATCAGATCGATAGCGTCGAAGCATCGAAACATGAAAGACGTCGTGAATCTTTTCAAGCTCAGGGGGCAAAATCAATCTATACACAACCGGACCAACTATTTCGGAGATTTCGTACGGCCCAATGAATCTCGGGCTCAACTTGCCCTTACGGCCAAACCTGAGTACCTTTTTCCAAGGCGAAACTTTAAGGAACACTTTATCTCCCACCTGATATTCTATGTCCTTTCGTTTCAAGTCCGCATACGATTTCTGACGATCTGTGGCTGCCTTCAGACTTTCACGGATTACCTTTACTTTCTGTTCGGCATCTTTAATCAAATCAACTTCGAAAATTTTACTTTCACCGAGCTCGGTCCAAAACAATGGTGTACGGCATTTACGACCGTACAAAGCCTCGTAAGGTGCCATCTTAATACTTGATTGAAAACTATTGTTGTAAGCGAATTCAATCAAAGGTACATACCGTTCCCATGAACCACTAAACTCAAGGATGCAGCATCTCAGCATATCCTCGAGTATCTGAATTATCCGCTCGGATTGACCATCGGTTTGGGGATGAAAAGCGGTGCTAAAATGCAGCTTGGTACCCAAAGCTTCTTGCAATTTCTTCCAAAATCGCGAGGTGAATCTCGGATCTCTATCCGACACGATAGAAATAGGTACTCCATGTAATCTCACAATCTGAGAAACATACAATTCGGCTAGTTTATCCAATGAAAAATCCGTACGCACGGGGATAAAGTGAGCTGACTTAGTCAGTCTATCAACAACAACCCAAATCGCATCCTTCTTACTTGTTGACAATGGTAGTCCAGACACAAAGTCCATTGTGACTCGATCCCATTTCCACTCGGGTATCATGATCGGCTGAAGTAATCCTGAAGGCACTTGATGTTCCGCTTTCACTTGTTGACATATTAAACATCTCGAAACAAAGTCGGAGATGTCCCGTTTCATACCATGCCACCAAAACCGTCATTTCAAATCGTTGTACATTTTCGTACTCCCCGGGTGAATTGACATTCGGCTACAATGAGCTTCGTTCAGAATCATCGAAATGAGTTCTGAATTTCTTGGAACACACAACCGACTTCTGAACCTCAAACAATCGTCATCATCAATTTGAAATTCGGATTCCATATTCGGAATACATTCAGCCCGTTTTGCAACCAATTCATCGTCGACTTTCTGAGCTTCACGAATTTGATGAATCAATGATGGTTTGGCCTTTAATTCAGCTACTAACACATTGTCGGGTAGAACAGACAAGTGCACATTCATCGCTCGTAAAGCAAATAGCGATTTCCGGCTTAAGGCGTCCGCAACCACATTAGCCTTTCCCGGGTGGTAAGCAATGACAAGCTCGTAATCTTTCAACAACTCAAGCCAACGTCTTTGTCGCAGATTTAAGTCTCTTTGAGTCATCAAATATTTGAGACTTTTGTGATCCGAAAATACATGGCACTTTTCGCCAAACAAGTAATGTCGCCATATTTTCAAAGCGAATACGATGGCGGCTAGTTCGAGATCATGGGTTGGATAATTTCTCTCGTGTGGCTTCAATTGTCTCGACGCATAGGCCACAACTCGGCCTTCTTGCATCAATACGCAACCCAACCCGAGTAGGGATGCGTCACTATAAATGACAAACTCTTTGCCTAATTCGAGTTGCACTAAAATTGGAGCTTCAGTCAAATGAGTTTTCAGTTGATCGAAGCCTTTCTGACATTTCTCCGTCCATTCGAACTTAGCATCCTTTTGAAGTAGCTTCGTCATTGGTGTGGCTATCATCGAGAAACCTTTGACAAATCGTCGGTAATAACCGGCGAGTCCCAAAAAGCTCCGAACCTCAGTAATATTTCTCGGAGGTTTCCAGTTAAGTATGGCTGAGATTTTGTTCGGGTCAACTCGAATACCCGATGCGGATACCACATGACCCAAGAAGCTAACCTCTCTTAACCAGAACTCACACTTACTGAACTTAGCATATAACTTCTTATCCCGCAAAACTTGCAACACTAATCTCAAGTGTTCAGTATGTTCGATCTCATCTCTTGAATAGACCAAGATGTCATCAATGAACACAACTACGAACCGATCCAAATATGGTCTGAAGATCCGATTCATCAAATCCATAAATACCGCAGGGGCATTAGTGAGCCCAAACGGCATCACTAAGAACTCGTAGTGACCGTACCTCGTTCTGAAAGCAGTTTTGGGTATGTCCGAATCTCGAATTCGCAACTGACAATAGCCCGATCTCAAATCTATTTTTGAGAACACTGAGGCTCCCTTCAGTTGGTCGAACAAATCATCGATGCGCGGCAACGGATATTTGTTCTTTATCGTCACTTTATTTAGTTGACGATAGTCAATGCACAACCTCATGGTTCCGTCCTTCTTTTTCACGAACAATACTGGTGCACCCCAAGGTGAGAAACTTGGTCGAGCAAAACCTCTATCCGTCAATTCTTGCAACTGAGATTTTAACTCTTTTAGCTCGGTTGGTGCCATACGATACGGAGCTATCGAAATCGGCGTAGTCCCAGGTACAAGCTCAATACCAAACTCTACCTCCCGAACAGGTGGTAAACCCGGTAATTCTTCAGGAAAAACATCCGGGTATTCACAAACCACCCGCACAGATTCGGGTTTCTTTTCTAATTCTTTATCATCAAGTACATACGCAAGGTATGCTTCGCACCCTTTTCTTACATATTTCTGGGCCAACATTGCTGATATTACAGCTGGCAACCCCTCCAAATCCGTAGACTCAACTCGGATTACCTCGTTATTTGCGCACCTCAAATCAATAGTCTTACTTTTGCAATTCACAACCGCATCATGCGCGGTCAGCCAATCCAAACCAAGAATAACATCAAATTCATCAAACGACAAAAGCATCAAGTCCGCCAGAAAACAAGAACCTCGAATTACTAGGGGACATCTCTTACACACTTTGTCGACAAGCACGTAACGACCCAAGGGATTTGACACCCGAATTACGAACTCAGTAGACTTAACAGGTAGAGTCTTACTGGATGCTAAGGTTTCACATATATATGAATGAGTAGAGCCAGGGTCAATCAATGCAATCACATTAGTATGAAAGAGAGTGAAGGTACCAGTGATGACGTCAGGGGAGGATGCCTCCTCTCGTGCGCGAATGGCATATGCTCTAGCAGGAGTACGGTTCTCAGCTCGAACAGCCGTATCAGAGGTCCCTCTCTGACTACCACCCCTACCTCCTAAAATTCTCGGTGGTCTACCTCTAGTTGTCACTCCACTAGGTCTTGCACCTTGAATCTTATTCTTCTCATCAAGCTCCGTGCAATCTCTAATGAAGTGGTCCTTCGAACCGCATCCGTAACAGGCCCTGTTAATAGACTTACCCCAACATTCACCTATGTGTCGTCTTCCACATTGGGGACATTCAGGTTTCTCTAGACGATTATTGCCCACACTAGCTACCGAAGTAGCTCGGGAGTCCGTCGATGGTCTTGCTCTGATGGAAATTCCCGCA
Source organism: Gossypium hirsutum (assembly GCF_007990345.1). Classification (NCBI taxonomy): domain Eukaryota; kingdom Viridiplantae; phylum Streptophyta; class Magnoliopsida; order Malvales; family Malvaceae; genus Gossypium; species Gossypium hirsutum. The sequence goes on from NC_053443.1 coordinate 36,670,861, forward strand.
GTCGTCCTCGACTTATTAGTGTCCTCCCTGAACTTCTTTACGGCTGAGAACGGAGCTTTACCCGTCGATCTTTTACGATAGTCTCTAGCTTCAAATTCAGCCTTCTTCTTCTCCTTTCCAAGTTCTTCCGCCTTGCAGGCTCGTTCGACTAGTGTTACGAATTCTTTTATTTCCAAAATACCCATTAGTAGCTTTAAATCTTCATTCAATCCTTCTTCGAATCTTTTGCACATAGCAACCTCATTAGCTACACACTCCCGGGCATACCTACTGAGTCTTATGAATTCATGTTCGTATTCAGATACTGTCATACGGCCTTGCTTGAGTTCCAAGAATTCCTTACGCTTTTGATCAATGAACCGTTGACTAATATATTTCTTTCGAAATTCCATCTGAAAGAAGTCCCAAGTTACTCGTTCGTTTGGGACTATAGAAATCAGGGTCCTCTACCAATAGTAGGCTGAGTCCCGCAACAAGGATATAACACACTTTAGACATTCATCGGGTGTGCATGACAGTTCATCAAACACCCGAATGGTGTTATCAAGCCAGAACTCGGCCCTTTCAGCATCATCAGTAACTATGGCCCTGAACTCCTCAGCCCCGCGCTTCCTAATCAAGTCTACAGGTGGCTTACTCAGCCTCACAGGATCAGTAACTGATGGCATTACTGGCTCCGGGGGTGGATTATTCAAATTCGGGAATTGTTGGACAGCCGGATTGGTTCGGGCATACTGCGCGACCCACTCATTCATCATGGTAAAGAAGGCTTGTTTAGCCCCCTCACCTTGATTATTCGCAGATGACTGAGGTTCAACAGGCGGTGTCCCTTGTGCAGGAGCAGCCGCTACACTTTCAATGTCATCCGCCAAGGTTCTCTCTACACCGGGATCCATTTACTAATCAAAACATAAATTTTAACCGTCAGAAGTCATCACACAGTTAAACATTAACATTCGGCATGTATAGCTAGACTCATACGTGCTATGGTAGTCCTAGAACCGACTAAACCATAGCTCTGATACCAATCAAATGTAACACCCCGAACCCGAGACCGACACCGGAGTCGAACACGAGATGTTAACAGACTTAAAACCCTTTATAAAAATATTTCTCAGACACTGCCAATCTGCGTACTAGTCGCTTTAAAAATCATATCTTGAGTTTCACAACTCGAAAATCAGTTTCGTGATTTTTCCCTAAAACTAGACTCATATTCCCATCTACATATTTTTTTCTAGAATTTTTCGTTTGGCCAATTAGTACAGTTTATTAGTCAAAGTCTCCCATGTTACAGGGATCGACTACACTGACCTTTGCGCATTACGACCTGGATATCTCCCTGCACAGAGCTTCAATACTGATGCCGTTTGTTTCTATAGAAACTAGACTCAGAGAGGAATCTATCCATATATGGTATGACTCCTAATTGTCTCTGGTTAATTTATAATGAATTTCCAAAGTCGGAACAGGGAATCAAGAAACCGTTCTGGCCCTGTCTCACGAGAACCTGAATATCTCTTAACATACTGTCCATATGATCCTTTCGTTGCTTCTATATGAAAATAGACTCATCGAGCTTCGAATACATAATTTATTCATCAATTAATTCCACTCCTACTATTTTTAGTGATTTTTCAATCTCACGTCACTGCTGCTGCCAGCATCTGTTACGAAAGCAACTATGCCCATTTCGTGATTTCTCCTTGATCTAACTAGTAATTCGTCATACATATCACAAATTATGATCATGACTAGCCATGCCAAAGGCTAATCATTGTCAAACATCCCCCTACTACACTATTGCCATATCATGAATTTTAACACCAAAATAATCAACCATGACATATGGCATAAAAAGGTCGAATTATCAAGATTTACGACCTAACGTTATGAAACCAAACCCAACCGAACATTTATGCCATTTTCGCATGGCTAAAAGTTTACATACCAAAGTTCAAACACAACATAATAGCCTATACATGCCGAAATGTTCTCCTAAGCCGACTAAGAAGAAAGTACCAAAACTTGCTAGCCGGTGTGATGACTTCGACGACGGCACGATCACGCAAAAAGAGACGAGTCCAAGAAACCTAGAATAGGTGACAAGCAAACACCGAATAAGTATATAACTCAGTAAGCCATAAGCATTCCACAACCATCCATTAATAAAATTATCACAACAGGAAACAATGAAATGAGGTTAAGTACTCCATCCATACCAAACTATACCATAGTTCCTTAAACCCTATGGTTCAATCTCATACCAAGTCCTACATTGGCCTTTCATACATCATTTTATTTTCGTTATAATCATACAATTAAACGAACTTTCACCTATTCCACAATGAACCTTATGCATGTGACTTCAACTATAATCGTCACATAGGTTCAAAACTTACCAAGCTCAACTCCAAATATAAACATAGCGCCTATTAGCCATGTACTCAAGGTACTTACCTTTTCCGCTGTCCAAAATTGACTCGGTAAAGTCGTACCCTTCATATAAATAATTTATAGAAAATATATATTGGGTTCGCACACATAGTGCTTAATAATCAACCGCGCACACTTAGTGCCATGCACTTTAAACTCACACACTTAGTGCCATGCATTTCAAGTTCGCACACTTACCTTTTTCCGCTGTCCAAAATCGACTCGGTAAGGTCGCACCCTTAATGTAAATAATTTATAGAAAATATATATTGGGTTCGCACACATAGTGCTTAATAATCAACCACGCACACTTAGTGCCATGTACTTTAAACTCGCACACTTAGTGCTGTACAATTTAAACCCGCACACTTAGTGCCAATCTCATGACCGTGAACACTTATTGCCCGCACACTTAGTGCCGAAAACCAGCCACTCAATAGGCTTCACTTCCTTTTTACATTCGACAAATTTCATCTCTACTTACATATACATTTGTATACATTTCATCTCATTAAACACAATGGTATAGGTATTACGATCCTTTAAATCAATACCAAAGATATGCTTAATGACTTACTTGTGTTGGGTAAGATGGTTCCAACTCGGCTACTCGATGATCTTTTCTTTGCCTTTGCTCGATTCTCCTCCTTTAACTCCTTGAGCTTAATCAATAAATCAACTAGTTTAACCGCCTTGCTAAATATTTACAATCCAATGACACATGCATATGTATGTTAGTATATTCGGCAATCACCCTTACTAATCACCCACTTGATCAATTATGGAGAATCAATGTTAATATCACAATGTGTACCCTATATGGCCCATTATACATAATCAAATTTAACATCATCTATATATTTACTCATATGGCCGAATATACCTAATCATACATACACCTAACCAAAAATAATTTCTAAAATCTTTATATCATTTATACACTAGTAAAGCATCCTCTCCCTTTCCATCAATTTAGCACATGCATTACTCATTAACCTACAAAAATTGTATTCGGCCTTAGCACACAACTTGCTAGCCGATTCTTCCCCATCTAGCAACCAATGCACATATGTGCTCACTCAAAAATGCTAAAAAAAAGAGATTCAAGAATCATCAATCCACCATCACATGCATCATTAACAAGCTTCATATTTAGCATGCAATGGCATTAACACAAACTCCACCTAGGCCGAATCTTAACTCATCTTCATGCCTCATCACCACAACATCAAACATCAAAATACCAACCAAGAATGTAACATGCATGGCCGAATATCATCTCCATCATTTAACAAAGTTTGAACCATGGCTAGGTAGATTTCAAACTTACAACTTAAAATATACATGAATCTCAAAGAATAATATCAAACATACCTCAATCTAGTTACATGCATGGCCAAACTTCCTCCTAATTCTCTTCCAAACCAAACGTGAAGCAAGAACTCCTTCCTCCTCCCTTAGAATTTTCGGTCAAAAGAGGATGAAAAAGGATGAACAAGTTTTTCTTTTCCTTTCTTTAGCTCACGGCAATGGCGGGGGGGGGGAACAACCACTCATTTTTTTGTTTTTCCTTTCTTTATTACCCATACTCCTTATTTTATTTTTTTCCTACATACCTCACTAGGCCAACATGTTCCCAACATGTTTCCACCCATAGCATGGCCAACCACTAGCTCAAATTTTGGGTAATTTGACATGCAAACCCATCATTTTCACAACATGCATTAATAGACCATTTTAAATTAGCCTATCATATTTTCACCATGTCTCATATCGATCCCTATTTAATAATTTCTCATACAATTGGCAAAATTGGAGAATGAAACTTCCACATACTCATGTACACACATAATAAGCATAGAATATGGAAATTAATTATTTTTATGACTTGGTTTTGTGGTCCCGAAACCACTTCCCGACTAGGGTCAATTTTGGGCTGTTACACCGTGATCACACATAACCATGTAATTCAAACAGAACTCATAGCAGACATATGAGGAGAACATTCCAAGATAACAACATAGACAAACACTCGAGTGGTGTTCAAAAACTCACTTTAAATCCATCGTCGTCATTAGTTGAGGCTTTCCAGATGCCAAAGCCTCCATTGTCCTACCAGCTAAGCAGGACAACCAAATATACCAGTTAAACTGAAGGTATTCAAACCTTAAAACCTTGAATCCATTATTATACTGAAGCTTTTTCAGAAATCTTTACTTCTCTTTCCCTCTAATTTACGAGTACATAGAGACTTAAGAGCTTACCAGATTACTGGATTATCTACTTTCTAGACTCGAGTCTCACATTTACCGTACCTTGCAGAGCTTTCCTTAACTCTCTCTTCTTCGGAGCAACCAAAGAAGCTGATACAGATAAGAAGAAGATTATAAACAAAATTGAGTAGAATTCTTTTTACAGAAATATCCTTCCTCACACACAAATATATACCCTTAATTTGCACGGTCTCCATAGCCCAAAAAACCGTCCATCGCTAGTCATTCTATCTCCTACTAAGGAACCAGTCTGTTCCAACTTAATTGAGTTAAAATTAAGTCTCAACTAATTACCAATTAGCCACAAAATTTTCCAAGTTTTTCAATAGAGCCCGCCTACTTACTATTTTATTCAATTAACTCCCAATTTTTCCTAAAGTTTGGGACTTTAACAAAAACTAGGTGTGATATATATAAGGTAAGTAGATCACGTTAAAATCCTTGAAAAGCACAATTACTCAATCCAATCTCTTTTCCAATTATAATAAGAAGATTGTCTACACAAAATCCTCAAAAAGATGCAAGAAAATAACAAAGATAATTTTTTTTAGTTGGTTTGTTCTAGTGTACAAGCAATCTTTCATACATCTTGCTACTATGCTTTTTACTTTGATATCTACTTCTGTTGCTATAGAATTCTAACAACTCCCAACTAAACCCGATACAAGATCCACTTGAACAGTCCTAATGAAAATTGGGTGTACTCTGTCTTGGTAGTACTTCACGTGCGGCATGGTCTTAAAGACAATTAAGTCTCCTACAGCTTCCTCATACACTTGATTGGCTCTTATTGCTCAAACAAAACTCTAGGGCATATTCTCCTTAGATGTGCACTTTCTTAGGTGTAATCTTTCTTCTCTTGGAAACATCCTGTAATTAATTCCTTAGATACCATAATGGGAACTTTAACGCTAGTATGCACCAATACTCCATCTCACCAACCAACCAACTGAGTGGCGGATCATGCTATCATAGTGCGCTAAAATAAAATTAACACGCATACCTTTCTCATCTTTTAAGATTCGTCGAATTTGGGGGTGTGACAAGCTAAATATGTGATTTTATTTTCTACAAATAATAGTAAATCTTAGTATATCTTCTACCTTCAAGTATCCAATTAACTCTAGATTTCTTAACCTATAATAATTCCTCTTGTTGGAAGGTTTCATTAAATTCCATAGTAAAGTTCTTTTGAAAGCTAAATAGGAAGTCTCTTAGGTAAATTATCCCCACATGATTTGTTGTTTGTGTTCTAATAAACGTTCTTAAAGAGCTTGTCCGAAAGAAAAATCCTTGCCATTTTCCTAATGCAAACTAAGTAGCTTAGGGCCAAGTTGGAATGCCTCTAAGTGCCAACTTGTGTTTGGATCTAGTGCCCTTAGTATAGTGATATTGTCAAATTTACATGTACCTTTTCAAACAAATTGGTTTAGTAAAATTCCACCATACTCATTAATATATTTTGTATAATGTCCTCAATGGTTTTTTCATGAAAACTAAAATGAAAGCAAATATTAGCTCATTAATTACCTAACATTTAACTAATATTAAGTTTCATTATATGATTGGATAATGATGCGAAAAGAAAAATCATATTAGTAGATAATCTAAATGGTTCATAGTTTGATAAAAAAAAAGAGCAATTCAATTAAAAGACTATTATGCTGCCTATCAATTCCAATTAAGGAGTGTAATACCCCTTGTCTGACCCGATCGTCGGGTCTAAGCTATAGGATGCTACGTTTGTTTTCAAAGCAACTATAGACAATCATACACCAATCAATCATTTAAACATGAAAATAAGTATAAATCGAATTCATAACATGTCACACAATCATTTCTGGGTCTCATGAGCTTACGAAAGCTCTTTTGCAAACCCAAATATAAATCAGGACAAAAATATAAAGTTTTTAAAAGTCTTGCGCCGACATTGCAATGTCATAATCTTCTCGTCGCGAAGTTGCCAACTCAATGAGTCACATCATGAAAACATGTATATCCACATCAAGACGTCACTCACTGTCGAACGAGGTTATGACGTCAAAGACTCATCATCGCAACGTTGCCCCTATTTTTGGCAGCTTAACACATTTTGGTACCTATTTACATGTTTCCAACGAAAGCATTTTGTTACATACATTCATTTGTCCATTTCACCAATACCAAAACTAACAAAACATACTAGAATAAACTTATAGCAATTTGAAATCAACCATTTAACTTAACATACAATCCATGTCTGTAACAACCCAATTTTTAATAGTGTCGAAAAAGGCAGTTTCAGAATCCCATTTCCATAAAATACATCATTAAATATTAAATATGAATATGTATAGAGCTAGTATACTATAATATTAAATTTTAGTGCTTCAATTTTTCCTATTAATTGCTTAATTAAGGTATAAGGACTAAATTGTAAAAGTCTTACCGCTAAAGATTTTTAATTGGCCAAAGACTTAAAGGCTTAAATTGAAATTAGAAAAGGATCAAAGGAAAATTAAACCATTTTATATTATGTGACAGTGGGTTATGATGCATTATTCCACTAAGATTAAACAATTATTAAATTTAACTAATTAAACTTGATTATGTTAATTAACCTAGCGTAATTATAACCTAATTAAACTATATAAGTTAAATTAAAGAAAGAAAAAGGCCATTTTTCTTCATCTTCTTCCTCTTGTAACGTGTGAAAGAAGGAAAAACCATTTTTCTTCAAGGGGCACCTAGCGTAATTATAACTTAATTAAGTCGTTTTCTTGTAATTTTTATGTTTTTGAGATCATGGAAACTTGATTTATCTAGCACATGTACTAATTCGTAAAATTGTTTAAGATTTTAAAAGATTTTATTGTTGATTTCTTGAAGAAATTGGTGTTAAATTGATAAATTTTAAGTTTAGATGTAAAAAGGACTATATTGTAATATTTAAATTGTTAGTTTTGCACAAAAGGACTAAAATGTATAAATTGTAAAATTGAGGTGAAATTTTTGTAATAAAAGATAGTATAGGGACTATAATGAATGTAATTGAGGTCGATTTTCAAATTGATGTTCAAAATTGAAAGTTATGACTATTTCAGTTTTTGGGACTAAATTGAATAAAATGTAAAACTTTAGGGGTATAAAAATGAAATTGTATAGTTCATACATATGATGACATAACATGAAAATGTTTGGTATTGATGAATTTAGTAATTGTATAGATCAAGAATTGGATCAAACCAGAGATAATCAGGAAAAAGCCAAAATTATCAATTAGTCTCTAAATATTCAAGAATTGGATGAATTTAGTAATTGTATAGTTCATATAGTATTTACTTATATAGATTATTGTGTACTTGGTTTGTAATTATATATGATTGGTTGTGAAGTGGTTCAAAAGGTGAGATTTGGACTAAATTGCAAAGAAATGTTAATTCTTGTAATAGATGCTCATTTGAACTTAGTAAAGGTTAGGATTTGATTAGCCTGAAAATAGGGTTTTATGTGCACTTTTTCTGTAACACCCCTACCCAACTTGTTCGCTGAATTCGAGTACGAAGCGTCATAGTCGAACTAGGTCGATATAGATGTTTAAATATCACTATTTTAGAATTAGACTATATTACCTATTTAAAACTTTTACAACTGAGACAATAAATTAAAATAAGGTAAATAGTTTTAAATCCGTATTCTAAAGGAATTATTTGGTTACAACATATTCGCCCCATTGCCGAAGTGCCTAAAGGTACGCATTTCCTATGTGCATGAAACTTGCCTTCGGTGCCCCTTGACTTATCATGGTCTGGCTCAGTCCCTCCTTGAGTTTCTTGTCCATCGAGTCCTGCAATCACCAGTCAACCCTTATAATTTCAAATGAACTTAGTCAGTTTCTTCATTACTCAAAATATACCTCACCTTGTTGAGGTTCAAATAAATAATAATAGATACAACAAAGTCCCTGTTCATTTGGAACATTTCTCTTAAATCATCATAGTGGACTTTATCCTATCCAGTGGCGGATAGACCGTTAAGCGATTTCCTTCCAGCCATTCTACTAGCATTCGATCAACCTTGACAGTTCCTTTGAATGCCTCACCATCTTTGCAGACTCTATTTTGTTTTTTACTTAAATTCTTTCTTCCACTTATCCCAATATGAATTTTTTCTTCACATCATTATGCCCTATTAATGTTGCCTTCTGACTTACCCTCCTAAAGGCCCTTGGTGAGTATTCTCAACCTATTTAGTCTGTGGCAAACTCTTTCATTATTATAATCCCGTATGACTTGCTCACTTTCCACCCGCTGGTGTGATTGATAAGGTCCTCGCCACCTTGGAAGACTAAATGTTGCTTAGTTTAAATAGTGGTTGGATTACTTCTTTGTAACCCACTTTAGGGTGCATGACCTTACACTTAAGCGTAGCACGCCCTTCGACTATAGACACTATGGCCTACAATACTTAGCCACTATCGTTGAGTGACCATCTGGGTTCATGAGCTCTCTTTCTTACCTTATCCCCACATAACTAGCCATTTGGCTGATACTTCCTCAATGGTTTTCCCCTTAAAGAGGAATAATGTTGAAAGTCATATTTGTCATCCGGTGTACACTTGTTTGTCAATGGGTTTTTAACTAACTTCCTTTTTCCTTGTAAACTAATCATCTTGCTCATACTCCACCTTTCGAATAGGATTTCACTGAGCATTCTCTGGTAGCGCTTATTAGCGAATCCTTATTTGTGATCCCTGGATAAGCTATCTTTCATTCACCTATACACCAAGCACTACTAGTACGTCAACTTCCATGACTACTTTTTGCTAGTTAACATCTTTATGCCCTGCTGGTTTGTACGACTACTATTCCCATAATCCTTTCTTATTCTTATTACGTTCCTGTTTATTGGCAGATTCCTTCGACCCGCTGCTCGATTGTTATCCATACTTCCTTTTTCCTTCCAACCATTTTTCCTTGTTTGTGGATTGTCACATGATTTCTGTTTTGATTTTTTGCCCATGTTTATTGTCCCGGTGGCCTACATTGGTTGCCATAGTCAAACTATGGTCTTACACCTCGTAATTTTCGTGTTTTCTGTTCCGGCAGACTATCTATGATGCCATGACGTCTTTCAGCTCTGGTCTTACATAGTTTATCATGATTCCATATCATCTTTTAGCTTTGGTCTTCCTTATATTTGGCGTATAGCCTCTGATTGGACCAATGCCCTAGCCATGATCTTTCTATTTACTTCTCTCGTTCCATTCCATCCAATTCTCCATTTCATCATTCCTACCATTGATGCTCGAACACTGCGAAATTCCCTTTCCAAGGCTCGAAGCTTCGCACATCACGAGTGCACATAGCAACACTATATGGCGATATCTAACAAAATCACCCATTTTTCCTAGATCCTAACTTCTTCTAATCCCTTTGGTATTTCCCTTCCACATCATGTATACCCAACTAGAATGATAGATGCTAAATAAGTCATGCAATCATGCAAAATACTTTAGCAGTTTAGGGTTTTAGTACATAAACTCACCTGATGGTTCCTTTTCTCACTAGCTTAGCTTTTCCTAGTGCCAAAGCTTCCATTCTTCTAGTAGTTAAGTATGAAAACCAAATATTAGATTAAACTTAGGATTTTTAGAAACACGCAGAACCCTTTTAAAATGGTTTTTGAAAATCCTTATCTTTATTCTCCTAACTTTACATATACTGAAGAGCTAAGAACCTTACCAGCTTGCTAGATTCTCTATTTTTCTCACTCGATCCTTATGATCATAGTTCCATGCAGAGTTTTCTTGTAACCATCTCCTCTAGGAGCTACTAAGCAAGATGAAGGGGAGAGAAAAATGAAATAGAATACAGTTGAATCGTCTTTAAGAAGTCATTTCCCAACTATTTATAGCCCTTCATATATGGTCTTCCACCGTATAACAATCATTCATCCATAAGCATTTTGTCTCCCACTAAAGAATTAGCTAGTTATGGTCTGGCTAAATCAGAATTGGATTTCACACATGTCCATTTTCGCTTCTACCTTTTCCTAATTCTCCAATAAAAATTGCCAACTCTTGGCTTCTTCAAATTACATCCCTCCATTGCCTCTTAGTTCCTAGAATTCATGGAATCTAGGTGTGACAAGTTCGAGATTGGTTACAGATGTTATCGAGACCCAAATTTGTTGCAGACTCAAAGATACATGTGACACAAGTTTATCTTAAAGAGCAACCTAATGTTGTTTTAAAGGTTTAGCCTAGACGAGTAACTTGAAATATATATATTTAGCTTGGACAAGCAATCATATGTGTCATTATAAAGGTTTATCTTGGACGTGTAACCTGGCATGTACATATATATTTAGCTCAGACGAGCAACTAGTGTAACGGAGATACTTGTGTATCCAAATTTGTTTACTATAGTTCATCAGGTGGTGCAGTTTATATGAAATGAGAAATCGAAAGGAGATATAATGATCTTGATGTTCATCTATAGAAATTTTGAATTGAACTTGAATATTCTATTGGATTAATTTCATAAACATATATGTGATTACATTATCTTTTGATTGAATGAGATTGCAAATTTTTTCTACAAAATGACATGAATTGGTATGATAAATGATTGAGATGTTATATGGTTTGGTTACATGTTAAAGCTCTCCTTGTTGTTGTGATTTTCCATGCCTAAACAATCAATGTCAAGCTAGTAGCTTATTATGCTTAATTGAAAATTGAGGTAACCTTTTGTTGAATGGCTATGAACTTACTAAGCATCCTATATGCTTACTCTATTTGTTATCCCTTTTCCTTGTAGATCGTTACCTTTCTTAACGCATCAAGCGGGATCTACTTGAAGCTTACACTATCCTATCACCCAATAGGTAGATGTTTGATTATTTTGAACCTAGGGCTGTGGCATGTATATAGGTTTCTAGATACATACTTAAATGTATAAAAGTCTTGATAATTTGAACATGGTAATGAATTTGGCATATGACAATTTTGAATGGTGTACATGGTGAGTGAATTGGTTAATACTTGACTTAGTAGTAAGAATCAAGATTAAAGATTAATTGGGTACCGATTATTAATGAGTTTATAGAAGTGCTTCCTGAGGAATTGTCGGGATTATCGCCTAAATGTGAAATTGAGTTTGTGATTAACTTGATACTTGATACTGCTATTATATCAATTGGATCGTATTTAATGACAACAGATGAGCTAAAAGAACTTAAAGTACAATAGCAGAAGTTGTTTGATAGAGGTTTTGTTTGACTGAGAGTATCTCCATAGAGTACACTTGTTTTGTTGGTGAAAAAGAAAGATTGATGAGATTGTGCATTGATTACAGGAAATTGTAAAAGTCAAGATAGAATAAGTACTTATTGCCCCGTATCGATGACTTGTTTGATCAGTGAAAATATGACATAGTATTTTCAAAAATAGACCTCAGATCTCGTTACTATAAGTTGTGAGTTAAAGATATTAACATACCAAAAATTGCTTTTTGAAGTCATTACAACCATTATGAATTTCTAGTAATGCTATTCGGATTAACTAATGTACATACTGCTTTTATGAATTTGATGAATCATATTTTTCTAGCCTCACTTTGATAGATTTGTAGTAGTACTTTTTATGACATACTAATCTATTCTAAAACAAAACCCGAACATGCTAAGTAATTGTAAACTGTGTTAAAGACTTTGTGCGAGAAACAATTATATGCAAAATTCAACAAATGTGAATTCTAGCCGAGTGAGGTTGGATTCCTTGGTCACATGAGTTCTACAGATCCGAGTGGGACTTTTGCAATTTTTAACTGCAAAGTTCCATAAAATGTTTTAGAGAGTTTTGACCAGTTGAAAGTTTTATTGACGAAAGTTCCTTTCTGACTCAACCTAAATTTGAGAAAAAATATGTTGTTTCCAGTGATACGTCGCTCAGTAAGCTTGGTTAGTTACTGATTCTAGAACAACCAGTTTTTTAGTGGTTTCAAAAACGGTGGTTTCGAGACCACACATTCGATGAGTGAGTTCGTATAATTCGTATTTAAATTATATGGGCCAATAATAATTTTTGTATTGAATTTTGATTTGAGGAATTTTAAATAACTGAATTAAAAGTTAGTATAAGTGGTTCAGTTTAAAAGTCAAGTGGTTATTGAAAATGAGGTATTAGGACCTCGTTTCCGTAATTTAAGGCCATAAATATTTTTATCAAAAATTTACAAAGCCGTATTATATGTGAATTGAAGTTTGGTCCAGTAATTTTGATGATTTATTGCTTAATTACGGTAAAAGGATTAAATTGTAATAGAGGTAAAATTTAATTGATATAGATTTAAAATGGTAAAGGGACAAAAATTGTAATTAAACCATGGTCAAAAAGTCCAAGTGGTGGTGGATATGATTAATCCACTAACTTTTGGGTTATTTTTTCATTTAGTCCTATTTAGTTTAGGATTAAATTGAAATAAAGTTTAATTAATTAATAATTAAAAATAATTGAAGAACCAATTGTGGAATTAAACCCTCATTAGATGGTAATTATACCATAATCTCATTTGATGGACAAATATGGTCATGATTTAATAATTTCATAAGTTATATTTAAGGGTTAATTTAGTAACTAGTTAAAAAGGTAAGTGAATTAAAGAAATTAAAAGTTAAAATTTAGCAATTTCATTTCTTCTTCACGGGGGAGAGAACCAAAACACCATAGCTTGGGCATGGAAACTTCGATCAAACTTGAGTTTTTCGATTGGATCAAGAACGAATTGAAAATCAAGGAAGAAAAAATTGCTGAGTAGTCTCTGTACCTTGATTGTTGATGCGGATTAGTCCGATAAGTTCATTCGGTTTAATTTTTGTGTGTTTTTAAATGTAATATATGAACCTCCATGCATAATGTTAGATTATATTGATGTTTGTAGTTGAAAATGAAAATAATGAATTAATATTACGTCAATAACTGATTGAGATAATCTCAGCCATTACTACAAATTAGTCCTGTAAGTTCATTTAATATGAACTCAATTATATTTCTAATTGTTTATGAATTTTAGAGCTTAATTGATATAAAAATAATAATATTAAATTGACTTGTTAATAGAACTGGAATTGTAAAAAGTTAAGAAAATGAAATTGTTGATATCAATGGAGGTAGGCTGTATTCGTACTTAAGATCGTAGCGAGGTTGTGGCAACTATTCAGATGTAAGACCATAGTTGGACCATGGCAGTGTATAAATGTAAGACCATAGCTAGGCTATGGCATACTGATGATAAAACCATAGCTGGGCTATGGCATTCTGATGATAAGACCGTAACTAGTTATGGCACTATGGACGTAAGACCATGGTTGGGCCATGGCAGTGTATACATGTAAGACCATAGCTGGGCTAAGACGTTCTGATGATAAGACCATAAATGGGTTATGACATTATTAACGTAAGACCATGGCAGAGCCATGGCAATGCACATTTAAGACCATAGTTGGACTACGACACAATATGAAACGTGTACCGGGGTTTCAATCGTCTTTACAGTATTCATTGAATGGAAACAAATGAGGATCTAAATGTGATATGTGAAGCAGTAAGCGGTTCGTAATAGTATTTATGTGTAAAAGTGGTAAATGCTGTATTTTTCTATGTTAAAGAGATTATGCATTGTGATAGTAAGAAATGCGAAAATTGATTTGAACTGATGTTTGAGCATTACTCACCTATTGGGAGTTATGATTGACGCGAATTCTGATAATAACCTCGTAGATAGGAGATCTATTCATTAATCTTTTAGTTGAATTATTATTATGTTTAATTCGGTAAACTTTATCGTTCAATCGACGAACTTACTAAACTTTACGAAAGCTTACTTGTGTTATTTATTTTATTTCTTGTAGATACATTTTGTGGATCAGGAGATCGGATTAGCTTGAAGAATCACACTATTCGGGGATCATTTGGTAGCTTTTGAATACATCTTGGCTTATATGGCATGTAATAGGAGAATTTGATTATATTTGTAAAGGTTTATAAGTGGCTAAGTGGGATGTGCATATGATAATGCGGTATAAGTAGCTAAGTGGGATATGCATACTTGATTTTATGGTATAGCATTTTGAGATAGAAAATAAGTTAATTGAATGTGCTTATAGCTTGTGTACTTAGTTAAGGAATTGAATTGTGTAAGTACGTGAAATGTGGTGTCATTGATGGAACATTGGTTAGACCTTAGGATGGTTGTTTTGGCATGTTTTGGGTGTCCCTGAAATGCATTTTGAAGTCTTATAATATTGTGTTGATGATTGGTTTAGGCACCTAAGTATTTTGATGTGAATTAAGTATGTTTTAAGTCATTTTTGGGAACACATGGCCTGGGACATGGGTTGTCACACGACTGTGTGTCACACATGGGTAACCCACTCAAACATGTGCCCTAAACGTGTTAGGTGCAGTTTTCACAAGGGTTGGCACATAGTCTGCAACACAACCATGTGACCCAACATCGAATTGAACACGATCTAGCACATGGCCTGCGACACGGTCGTGTGAGGGTATTTGGAATGCTACACGGTCTAGCACATGGCTTATGACACAACCATGTGAAATTATTTCGAATGGTACACAGTCTGTCACACGACCTAGACACACGCCCATGTGACCCCTGTTTCAAAATTTTTATTTTTCCCTAACATTCTCATTTACTACGAATTGGTCCCTAATTATTCCTAAACTAATTTTACGGCCTCGTAGGCTCATTTTAAGGCCCATAAATGTATGTATTACTCTGATCTGAATTATTATGAAATTCTGTTAATTAAATTGGCAACTTGATGCTATCTATTATTGATTGTTCTGGATTATATGGTAATACACCATTACCCTAATTTGACGGTGGGTACAAGTTATGGGTGTTACAGATGCAAGTTAAAAAAGTTAACTTATAATTCTCGATAGTTGAAACTGCATGAAAGGAATTACCCGACTCACGATCTAGAATTGGCTGTGATTGTTTTCGCTCTAAAGATTTGGCTACCGATTATGAAAGCCTAAAATATTTATTGATTCAAAAAGAATTAAACCTGAGACAAGGACAATGGCTCAAGTTATTGAAAAATTATGATTTTTTAATTGATTATTTTCTTAGAAAAGTTAACGTAGTTGTTACTTAATCGAGTATAGATTTAGAATGATCAGATCACAGAGTTCAATGTTGGTATTGATGGTAGGTTGTATTTTACAATGGGTTGTGTACTATAAATGATCTGGAATTGAAATGAGACATATTATTTGAGACTCATAGTAGTACATACTCCATTTTTCCAGGTAGTACTAAAATGTTTTGTGATTTGAAACAAATGTACTAATGGACGGGTATGAAACATGAAATTTCAGAAATTGTGACTAAATGTCTAGTTTGTTAGTAAGTAAAAGCTGAGCATCAAGTCCTGTCTAAGTTATTACAATTTTTTTATGATTCTTGAATGAAAAAGGGAACGAGTCACAATGGATTTCGTATCTGAATTATCTACGACACAGAGAAAGACTCAATCTGGTTGCAGTTGATAGACTAATGAAATCAGCTCACTCTATTCTTGTCAGAACATAGTACTTGCTTGAAAAGTTTGTTGAGTTATGAGTATCAGAGATTGTCAGCTTAAACAAAATAATGTTATCTATTATTACCTTTCAAGATCTGAAATTCACCTAGAGATTTTAGGGTAAACTCCGCAAGGCTAGGTACTAAACTTAACTTCGGTACAACATTTCATCTGTAGACTGACAGACAATTAGAATGATTAATACATGTTTTGGAAGACATATTATGGTGTTGTATTTTTGAGTTTGAAGGTAGTTGGGAAATATTTTTCGTTGGCAGAATTCACTTATAATAATAATTATTAGTCCAGAATAAAAATGACATTGTTTGAAGCTTTATATGGACAAAAAAGTAGAACTTTGGTATACTGGTTAGAATTGAGTGAAAACAAGATAGTTAAGAAATGCTTGATTAGAGAATCTGAAGATAAAATTCACATTATTCGATATTGACAACGAAATGTTGTCTATCATATTCAGAAGATCTAGTAACAACTTTATTTTTAAGGTAAAAGAACCTCAGAATAAATAGATACTGTTAGTAAAAGTTTTGTGACATCGACATAGTATCGAAGAATTTACGTGGGAAACTGAGGTATTGATGAAGTCTTAATACACGAATTTATTCTCAGGTAAAAATTTCGATGAAGAAATTCCTAAGAGGGGAAAGTTGTAACAATCTGTTTTCCAGTGATGTTAGAAACACTAGTTTTGAGACCACAAATCCTACAAGTGAGTTCGTAAATATTATTATTTAATATTTACGAGTCAAATATAGAATTATAATAAATTTTGACTTGATAATTTTTGTTATTTGAATTATTAGTTAAGTTTAAGTGGTTTATCTCTAAACACAAGTAGTTTTTTGGAAATGAGGTTTCAAGACCTCATTTCTATAAATCGAGCCCGTAAATATCTTTATTAAATATTTTTGGAGTGATTATATTGGTGTATTAAAATTTGGTTAGGTAATTTTAATGTTTATATAGTTAATTATGTACAAATGACTAAATCATAAAAGCTAGAAAAGTTAATCGCTATTAGTTTAAAAGGGTTAATTGAGTGAAAAATTATAATTGAAGGGGTCCTTATGGAAACTTAGCCATAATCAAGATTGTGGGCAGTAGATATATGCATTTGAGATTAAAATTATGTTGAATTAATGGTATTTTGGTAGTTAAATAAAAAATAAGCTAAGATAAAATATTAAAACAACTATCATCTTCTTTATTTCTTTATGGAGAAACTGAAAAATCCATAGATAAACTTGGGGAGCTTTCGGCCAAGTCCTTTTAGTGTGCATGGTATGTATTTTCTCACCCATTTTTAACAATTTTTATGTTTCTTGGATCGTTGCAATTAGGTCCAGCTAACCCGTATCTTTATTTTCAAAACTGTTAAAGTTTGTTAAAATAACTATTGATGATTTTTGCATGTTCATGATGTTAAATGGAAGATTTTGAAGCTTAGAAATATTTTATGACTATTTTGTTAAGTGATTTTTGGGTATTTTTGAGAAATTTCAGAATTTGAGGGCTGTTTAGAGATGGCTAAAAAATTGGCAATTTGAGTTTTTGAGTTAATTGTGAAAATAAGCATGTTTTGATATTAGGGACTAAATTATGTAAAAGTGTAGGGAAATTGTGTAAAAATGTCATCTAATAAGTGATATGCTTTAAATTAAATTGTTTTAAAATGATTGCGCCTGATAATTGAAATAAAATATCGTATAGATCAAGAGCCGGTGCAAAATCGTGGAAAAGGGAAAGTTACTGAATAGTCCCTAAATTTTATATCTTTGTATTTTATCCCTGGTAAGTTCATATAGTTTAATTAGATATGATTTATAATATTATATTGATTTCTGAGTTATGGGATGTTAATAAATATATAGATGTCATTAAATTATAATACATTGGTTCAAGGTGAGAAAATGAACTGAATTATAAATTGTTATATGGTAATGTATATAGAGCTCGGATAAACATAGGGTAGGATACAATTGGCATGCCAATAGGTTATATTGCGCACTGTACTAATTTGACTTGAGATGAGATGATGATTCCAAATTTACTTCTATTCACTGAATATACCGGATATCTAGCATTTGTTGTGGACTGTTGTGATATATTACAGTGTTTCTGGTGTGTTACTGGGAGTGGATGTAAAGCCTTCGGGCTAGGCACTTGGTGCCAAAGCATTTTCTCGATTGGTTTGACTCGTATGAGCTTTCTGGCTTGTTTCGGATGGATAACCGCATATCCATATCGGTTTATACCATTCATCGGGCTGAATTTTTAATGGTTAAATGACTTAATTATGATATGTAAATATTATTTGCTTATAATTTCTTGTGAAAGACCTGTGCATGTGTTTATGTTTTTTGATATTATATTGTGACTTGATTATGGTTGATACTGTATAAATGATGTTATTAAATGACTCGTATTTATGAAACTCACCTGTTGAATGGCTGTGATTGACAGGGTTAATGTTAGCTATTGTTTTTGTTAATTATAAAAATGTGATTATACGGTAAGTTATAATGTTTCAACCTGTGAACTGACTAAGCTCGTAACAGGTTACTCGTTTCATTTTCCTATTTCCTTATAGATAACATTTTGCGGAATCGGGTAATTGGATCAACACGAATATCACACTATCTTGATTCTTTTTGGTAGATTTTGAAAAGGTTTAATTTTGGTATATGTGGCATGTAATAGGAGTATCTTGTATATGTTATTAGTATTTATTATAAGTGGCATGTTCTCTACTTGTGTGATGAATATGTGCCTTAGTTAATAATATACTAGTTCATGGTTTGGTATGAAAATTCAAATATGGTGTGGAACTTGTCATGTAATAGGTGAAATTTGTATATGTTCTGATTGTGTTTTATATGTGGTATTGGTTAGATTGATAAAGTGATTCTTATGTATAGAACTAGTTTATATGTGATCATGTTTTCGAGCTTGGTAGGTCTATAGTCTAATATTCTATTTGGTCACTTGATTAAACTCTTCAATGATGTTGGATTTGTGGAAAAAATGAATGTGGTTGGATGAGTAAATGACATTATTTGACATGAGTTAATGTTTGGTTTTGAGATTAAATGTGAAATAATTGGTACATAATTGTGTCATGAATGTATATGCTTGGTTTGAATTTGTTCGGTATATGAATTAAGATGCCAAATGAAGGCATATTGGTTAGGCTTAGGATGATTGAGTTTGGCATGTTTTAGGTGTCTTTGCAAGTGTTTTTATGCATGTGGAAATAGGTTGAAATGGTGTGTCACCTTGATTTTGTGTGCAGGATTTTCCACACGGCATTAGTGAGTTACATGGCCGTGTGACCCTGATATACATGTAATCAATGTGTTATACGGGCTATGGGAACGGGCATGTGGAGGGTCACACGGGCATGTGGAATAGTCACACGGCAGTGTGCCCCCTGTTTTCAAAAAATTTCAAAGCTTCCCATATTTTCCTAGTTTGTTTCAAATTAGTCCCTACTTGTTTTCAAACTATGTTAAGTTCCCAAAAACTCAATTTAAGGCTTGTAAATGTAATTATGTAATGAATAATACTTAGCCTAAATTTTTGTGTAAATTATATTAAATTTTTATTTAAACATGCATGTTTTGCATTGATTATCTGTTGAAACATCCCGTAACCCTAATCTAGTGACAGAGACGAATGAGGGGGTGTTACATACTCAAGTATCCAAATTATGTTATTGTAGTTTATCAAGCCAACTATTAAAAGAAAGTATATTGATTGACTTCGAGAATTGCTTGGAAATGTTATGTTTATACAATTATTGAAATGTTAATTTATGAAATTACATAAATGATGCGTACGTGTTTAATTTTTTTTTGAAACAATATCACAATGACTGAAAAGTTTATAGTTTATATGTATGAAATGCTGTATTTATAAATTTTATATGTTGTGACAGAGTTATATGCTTAAAAGAAACGATATATGATTGTGAATATAGATTGACATGATCAGTTGGTTAATTTGATTCAAATGTTGGATCTTTTCTATTGAATGATGCGAAAACATGTTATACTGATTGATTGAGAGATTATATGATTGATACATGAAATGTTACCTTGTTGTTGTAAATGTCTTAACAGAAAATCGTATTAGATTAGTTATATTTTGTTTACTTATTTGTAAATTGAGGTAAGAATTTTGTTTAAGTACTTATAAACTTACTAAGCTATACAAGCTTACTCCGTTTCATTTATTGTTTTCTGTAGTTGACGTTTTTCAAAACTAGGTAGTCTGATCAACTTCAAAGCTCATACTATCAAGCTTTAGTATTAGTAGTTTTTGACTTATTTATTTCAGTTTTTTGACATATATATATGTTAAATTGAGTTGATGGATTTGAAGTTATAAGTTGAAGTTTTAATGTATTTTAATAGTTGACATGTAATAAGTTGAATATAACGGTTACTATGGTATGCATTTCTGGTATATTGATGAAAGCATGTTTGGAAATAGTATGCTTGGTCTTAGATTTAGAGATGGTTGCGTAATGGTTAAACTTGGATGATATGCTTGGTATATGTGTTAGTTGATACTTGTAGTATATGTAATTGTGGTACTAAGTTGTTTTATAGATTGGTAAGTTGTGATTATGTACCAACGCATTTGTGTGCTTGAGATTTGTGTATGTATAATATTTGTATGATTTAAAAAGGTGAAATTTGGATGGTATTTATGATAGAATGCACATTAGGGTTTACATATGCTTGTATGGATGGTTATGTTGGATGTCTTGTATTGGTTAGATGGTGCCAAAATGGCGCATTGGTTAGACCCTTTTAGGTTGGAATGTACCATGTTCTAGTTTGGTTAGTTTATAGATGATCGTGAATTAAACTAAGATATAGGTTTGGCATGTAATGAACTTTCAACTTGTAGTTTTTCACTATCTGGGAAAAAAGTATCGATACGTAGAACCTAGAGTATCGATACTTTACCAAATGAACAGGTTTCTTCAAATTAGCAGAATACAGATTTGGTATCGATAATGTTTTTGTATCGATACTTGTTAGAAAATATTGATACTTCTTTATTCAATGTTGATATTTTATCCAAAGTTTTAAATTTTTATAAATGAGTCCTTATTTATGTTCAATTCTAATTTATAACTGTTTTAAAGCTAAATTTAGTCATGCTTTCAATTACTATAGTATAATGTGTATACGAGCATGATAACTCAATGTTTCAAATAGTCCCTGTATTATTTTCATGAGTTGTTTTTATGTTCTCGTAAGCTCGATTAACTCTGATAATGTGTGAATAACATGTTTTTGATTAAATGATTGATTAATGACTATCATTTAGAGAAATATGAATTGATATATCATGATTCTGTTTTGTCATCTATTGTAGCATCCCGTAACCTAATCCTATGGCAAGGACAGGTGAGGGCGTTACATTTAGTAGTATCAGAGCTACGATTTAGTTGATTCTAGAAATAACGTAGAGCGTATTGAGTCTATAATATACATGCCACATATACATACAATAGTGATGCTTTTGATCTGATCTGACCCTGTTTTCTTTTGATCTAAAAGATGTAAGCCGATACTAATCGTGTCGTTATTGATGAAATCAAAAGTAATGTTTTGGCTCTTGAGCAAGGAGGGAGTATTTAATGTGCTAAAGAATGTTTTTGTTGGTTTAATAGGTTATTGTATTAATGAAATTCTAGCAAGTCAGTTCTGTAGCTCCACAACCTCCGCCCTTACTATGCCTACCCGACACCCTCTGGTCCTCAAAATTCCACTTTCGTGTGTGCATATAGACTTCCTATAGATAACATTCGTAAATGTAGGGCCGATGAGTTCAAAGACAATACAGATAACGATGCAACTAGAGTTGAATTTTGGTTAGAAAATATTAAGAGAATATTTGATGAATTGACATGTTCACCCGATAACAATTTAAGTGTGTCATATTACTGTTGAAAGGTGAAGTGTATCAGTAGTGGTACATTATTAGCTGTTGAATTGAAAGAGAAAGTTAGGTGGGATATTTTTTAAGCTGAATTTAGAAAGAAATATGTTACTAAATGGTTTTTGGATAAGAAAAGAAAGAGTTTCTCGAGCTGAAATAGGAAAACAAGTCTATATTAGATTACGAACGAGAGTTTGTACAGCTTAGTTAGTATACTTGAGAGATTGTACCGACTGAAAAAGAGATGTGTGTTCGTTTTATAGATGGATTGAATGATAAAATTAAAATGTTGGTTTAAGCAATGGAAATATGAGAATTTGTGGTTTTGTCTGATTGATGTAGTAAATAGAAGTGATCTGTAATAGTAAGAAAAATATTGAAATGAAATTTTGTGACTCTAGTAAAAGAAATGTATCTACATCATTTTCAACTCCACTCTCAAAGAAACCAAGATACTTTTAGTCACAATGTCACATCATCTGGATTCACAGGAAGAAATAAGTCGAGATAGAATGATTCAAGACTCCAGTCGACATTGGTAGTCAGTATTGACAATGTCTGTAATGATGATAAATCTGTTTGTGGTAAAGTTATGACCAGGGCTTATTTTCAATTCAGATATACCAAACATTTTATGAAAGGCTGCCTAAGAAAGTCAGGAATTAATGAAAACCAAGTTGTTAGGCAGATGTCTGTTTCTAAGAGAGGCAGACGACCAAGAAAGAGCAGTAATGCTGGAACTACTCGCGGTGGAACAAAGGATAAGACATAAAGATCTAAGATTAGAGCATCTACTAGACACATTGTTGAAAGAATCAACTTAATCTGATTAACAAATCTCCATTAATTTTCAAAACAATTGTTTTAGGGACGACATTGAAAGAATGAAAAAAATCTCAAAATAAAACTATTAAAAAATTATCTTTTGATTTAGAAAAGTAGGCATTTAAATCTTAGATATGTATGTTTTCCAAAGCACATTATTGTATTCTAGCCCCTAATTACATTACCTAAAACTTAGGACTAAATTGTAAAATTATAAGAACAAACCCAAAACGGACAGTATGTCATGTCACGACCACACAACTTACCATATTACAACATGGCCTGAAGAAGCCACCTCATCACGACGACGAAATTTGTAGCGTGCCAATGACGACTGAACATCGTCACGACATCACCTACAGTTTTCCGCAAAAACAAATTAAAATCTGCAACTTTCAACTTTGAACATTGCCATACAAACTATTTTGTGCATTTAGGCCTATTCCTTATTTCTAACAAGACATATTTACCACAAACACTATTTAAAGCATGCTAAAAAAAACATATTGTAGCATTCAATAGCATAATTTGACACCTCAATTCACCTCACATTCTAGCAATCAAACCATTAGACTCACAATTCGTTTACCAAGCATACCATATCAACATATCTTAGTTTTCTAAGGATCCTATATATTATTTTTGAACCATTTTGTCACTTTAAACATGCCAAAATTTCCAAAAACCAATTTTAGCCCACGTTGCCTTTATTTATGGTTCAAAAACAATATCACCTACTCAAACACTTGTGCCTTGTAGGATCACTTTGCTTGCCCACTTTGCACTCCTTCGTAGCACTACCTCTCTGTAAACATTAGAAACACGAGTGTGAGCTTAACCATGCTTAGTGAATGTTCAAAATCACTAAAATGAATACACAACATTAAGGGTTAAACAAAAACATTCTAAGGACAAACACTCATGACACATTTAAGCATAATTTCATCATTTCAACATTGATATATTGGCTCATTCAGATTCATATAACATATATAAACACAATTTAACACATTGGATAAACGAATCTCCAAGACACTAATGACTCAAAGAGTCTATCATGTCCCGAATGAAGTGAAGCATTAAGCTAACACTCTCCAACACACCAGTCATATCCCAATGAATTGATTTTAGCTCAACTTTCCCTTATATCTCCAACATATCCCTGAGCCTCTACACCCATACATAAAGAACATATGCAAGTACTCGAGCCTATATCATGATACTATATCTAATGGTTTCAGAAAAATCATAAGGCCAATATATCCACATTTACACATGATTCATTAATATTTTGTACACGTTTTCTCTATCTTTCACAAATCACTATCACATTCATTCATGATGCACTAACAAGTGGAACTATTATGCTCAATGAGCCACAATCATTTAGTTTACATAGGTGTGCACTAAACCAATTAATTTCTTATCACATACTGACGTTTCACATATGCTCACTATATTATCACCTAAACACTATTTTGCAAATTAATGCAAAAGTGAATAAGGAGGCTTAAACTAGAAAATAAGGATAGGTGTTTAGGCTAACCTAAGTTTCTGATTAATTCAATGAATCATTCATACAAGCAGCTACTTCAGAACACTCAATGAATCATTATTCGCTTGCTCGCTGAAAGCTTAAACAAACTTTGTCTTGCCTTTTGCCTTACTTGTAAAGGGCTCTGATGGATTCAAAACATCACATACATGTCGAAACCATTTTTTGAAAACAAAAAATTTAGGTTGTTGACTCTAAAAAAATGAAAATTTGGGAGTCGCCACCAATCTTTATTAGGGTGTGATTGGATCACCTAAAAATGGCTTTGGTCTACGAGTTTTAGAAAAACGGATCCGGGAGTCAGTTACGTACGAGGAAGGATTAGCACCCTCGTAACGCCCAAAATTGGTACCTAGTTAATTAATTAGTGTCTTAAGGTCGAGAATTTGGAAAAAACGTAATCCTTAGCAAAACTTAAAAGGTTACGTATTAAGACCCTTATTATTTCAGAGAAAGAAGATACCACACCCAATGCGTTAGGGCACAACATTCTAATTTTCCCCAAAATGAATTGGGCCAAAATACTTGTACAACAAAATTTTAAAAGAACATCCACTTATCCAAGATTTAAGAAATCACACCCAATACGTTAGGGCACGATTCCTCTAGAATCCCAAACTCAGAATATTTCCTTTACTTTAAAAGAACATCCACTTATCCAAGATTTAAGAAATCACACCCAATACGTTAGGGCACAATTCCTTTAAAATCCCAAACTCGGAATATTTCTTTTATTGTTTTTAGAAAAAAAATCATTTTGAGAAATCAGTGCGTCACATCCAATACGTTAGGACACAACGTGTTGAATTCCCAAAAATGAATTCTTATTTTTTGATTAAAGAGAAATGCTCGATTGTTAGACTTAACGAAGAAAATCGGAACCCAATACGTTAGGGCTCAATTTCCTTGAAAATCCTAAATTCAAGCATTCTCTCAATTTTGAAAAGTTTGAAATCGAGTAAAGAATGATGTGATGCTATATTAAATATACAATGCAATAATAAATATTACAATGGCCTAGAAATAATATAAATAAATGAATAAATAAAATCAATATACATAATAAAAATAATCACATACAAAATATCAAATAAATCATAAAAAACAATTCTTTTTAACATATAAATGAAAACATGAATTAATAATCGAATGAAGAAAATAAACAAAATATAAAGAATAAAAGGCACATAATGTATACATTGAAATTAAAAGCCGTACACATAATTTACGTATGTAACTTTGGATTAAAATTTATAAAAGCAGAATATATATATGCATTTGTGAAAATAAAATATAAATTATAAAGTAAGTGTTAAAAATACATATATTTGAGCATTTAAAAAAATAAATATATTCATATATATATACAAGCATATAAAAAACTGGTTAAAAATATTAATATGTATACATACATATATATACAAAGATAAATATAACATATATAGATTATAAAAAAATAATTATATATAAATAAAATAAAATAAAAATAATTACCTCAAATTAAAAAAAATGAATATGCGAAAAATATTAGTTTTTAAAAAAAATATAAATACGCACATAGAAACAAGTATACATATATATAGCTAAAATAGTAATAATTACATATGAAAATAATAATAATAATTACATTAACAAAATTAACTAATTTTAAGAAAAATATAAAAAGGATTAAATTGAACTACAAGTAAACAAATTTGGGGTAAATCTACAAATAAATAAAATTTGGAGGACTAAATTGAACGAGCGAATTACATAGAGGGGCTGGAAGGAAAATTTTCCCTTCTCCTCTAAAACGGTGTCGTTCAAAAGGATTAAATTGGAATTTAAAATAAATAAAAGGGTAAATTAAAAAAATAAAGAAAACTTAATTACAAAAACATTAAAAGGCGGAGGGGCTAAATAAAAATAGAATAAAATTCGCAGTGGTATCACCTTCTCCTTTTTTTAAAATCGTAAATAAGTAAAAAATAATCGAACAAAAAAAATAGTAAGCCACCTTTAAATAACTACCAATCGTTCTCTTTTTTTTATTTCTGCTTCCTCCCTTTTCTCTTTTTTTTTTCAATGAATGGAGAGGCATCTATTTATAGCTGAGCCTCCCCAAATCCAACGGTACAGATCAGTTACATCAACGGCTGAGATTAAAGGGTATCTACAAATTAAATCTCTAAGATTACAAAATCATATATTCTAAGATTGCATATCATATCCAAGATTATATATCATCTCTAAGATTGCATATCATATCTAAGATTGCATATATCATATCTTGGATTGCATATCCTCAAAAATTATGTTTCCATATGTGAGCCCGGGCTAAAATTGGGTATTACAGCTGCCCCTCTTTGCTCGTTCTTGTGTAACAGGGATGAAGCAAAGACTTTAGGAATGCCCGATTTTGTCCGGTCCTGCTGGATCTTGGTACTCTTCTTCTTTAAGTAGCCTCATTCCTTCCTACTGCATCTTCAGAGGTATAGGAATCAGTGCTTCAATCTACTCCACTGCAACTTCAGGGAGATAGGACTTGCCATCTTCAGTCTGCCTCACTGCAGCTTCAGGAGGATAAGACTTGCTTCCTTAGTCTGCTCCACTGCAACTTCAGGGAGATAAGACTAGATGCGATCTGCTCTTTGTAACTTCAGAGAGATAAGATCTGTGATTTTAATCCGCTCTACTGCAACTTCAGGGAGATAGGATTGTCGGCTTTAATCTGCTCCACTGCAACTTTAGGGAGATAAGATTTGCCATCTTCAGTCTGCCTCACTGTAACTTCAGGAGGATAAGACTTGCTTACTTAGTCTTGTCCACCGCAACTTCAGGGAGATAAGACTAGATGAGATCTGCTCTCTGTAACTTCAAAGAGATAAGATCTGTAATTTTAATCCGCTCCACTGCAACTTCAGGGAGATAGGATTGTCGGCTTTAATCTGCTCCACTGCAACTTCAGGAAGATAAGATTTGCCATCTTCAGTCTGCCTCACTGTAACTTCAGGAGGATAAGACTTGCTTACTTAGTCTTGTCCACCGCAACTTCAGGGAGATCAGACTAGATGCGATCTGCTCTCTGTAACTTCAGAGAGATAAGATCTGTAATTTTAATCCGCTCCACTGCAACTTCAGGGAGATAGGATTGTCGGCTTTAATCTACTCCACTGCAACTTCAGGAAGATAAGATTTGCCATCTTCAGTCTGCCTCACTGTAACTTCAGGAGGATAAGACTTGCTTACTTAGTCTTGTCCACCGCAACTTCAGGGAGATCAGACTAGATGCGATCTGCTCTCTGTAATTTCAGAGAGATAAGATCTGTAATTTTAATCCGCTCCACTGCAACTTCAGGGAGATAGGATTGTCGGCTTTAATCTGCTCCACTGCAACTTCAGGAAGATAAGATTTGCCATCTTCAGTCTGCCTCACTGTAACTTCAGGAGGATAAGACTTGCTTACTTAGTCTTGTCCACCGCAACTTCAGGGAGATCAGACTAGATGCGATCTGCTCTCTGTAACTTCAGAGAGATAAGATCTGTAATTTTAATCCGTTCCACTGCAACTTCAGGGAGATAGGATTGTCGACTTTAATCTGCTTCCCACTATCTTGGAAAGATATGATTTGTCGTCTTCGATCTGCTCCACTACTGCTTAGGGAGATAAGATCTACAATCTTCAACCTACTCCACTACTGCTCAGGGAAACAAGGCTTGGTGGCTTAAATCTGCTTCCCACTATCTTGGAAAGATAAGATTTGTCATCTTCGATTTGCTCCACTACTGTTTAGGGAGATAAGATCTACAATTTTCAACATTCTTCGCTGCTGCTTAGGGAGACAAGGCTTGGTGGCTTAAATCTGCTTCCCACTATCTTAGAAATATAAGATTCGCCATCTTCGATCTGCTCCACTACTGCTTAGGGAGATAAGATCTACAATTTTCAACCTTCTCTGCTACTGCTCAGGGAGACAAGGTGGCTTAAATCTGCTTCCCACTATCTTGGAAAGATAAGATTCACTGTCTTCGATCTGCTCCACTACTGCTTAGGGAGATAAGATCTACAATCTTCAGCCTTCTCCGCTGCTGCTCAGAGAGACAAGGCTTGGTGGCTTAAATCTGCTTCCCACTATCTTGGAAAGATAAGATTCGCCGTCTTCGATCTGCTCCACTACTGTTTAGGGAGATAAGATCTACAATTTTCACTGATCTGTTCTCTGGGGAACATGACCTATATAATGAACCTATATTATGCCTAAGATTAGGATGGCATGATCCAAATGCGTCAAATGCTCCTAACTAGACATGTGCAAATGATGTTTGCATGAATGTTTTTTTTAAGAGAATGATCCCACCTGGGTTGTCATTGTTCGAAGGTTATTAAGGCTTTAACAATGACGTGCTACAACGTTTTCTTGCTTGGCTGGCTTTTCTGAAGAAATATTTAGTCAGGTTGCCCCCACTGTAAACCTCAAAGTTTAATCCATTGGGGCGTAAAAATTCATACCATTGTTCTCCCACTGTAACCCAAGGGTATGTGGCTTTTCTTCAATCTTTTCCTATCACAACTCAAGGATACAGGATCTAAATCTTTCTGGTCTCTTACACCATTCCCAAGGTGTCGTACCAAAGGCTCATGTGCAAATGAAGGCTCTCTTCCCTGAGGTAACCTCTTTCTATTGCCCGGTGATCATTACTTTGTCACCCACCTGACGTATTTTCATTTTGTTCGATCAATGTTTTTTGACAACAAAATCCAAAGAGATAGTCTTCATTTAGACTCTTCCTTCTCAGATTTCTAACCTTTTTAAAACTTGGTGCGTTCTAAACAATAGTCCTGTTTCAGGTTCCTGTATTATTTAGAAACTTATAAAGTAATATGCAAAACCTCCCTTGTGAAAGTTTTATTAGTCCATTAATCATTATTCCAATGCAACATGTTTGCTAAAAGGGTATAACAATGGATGAGAATACAATTGGTTCTGAGCATAGCTCGAAAGGAATAAATTATCAACAAAAGTAGATAAGGATAGCAAAGAAATTGATTGGGAATGTGTATCTTGGAAAAGAATGAAGTATTCCAAGAATAACAAATTCAATATAAAAAAAATTGGATGCCTCAAATATCGCAGCTTGAACTTCTCTGTACAAACTTTCTGAAGACCCTCCTGAATTTGACATGTGTTTGAGAGATCTACAGTACTCTGTCGATGCCTCAAGATGTCGTCTACCCTTTCTTGTTGATTCAAGTATAGCAAGATCATCATATGCCCCAATCTGATCAAAATTTGAACTGCTCTGATCACCTCATGCCCCATTTTGATCAATATTTGAGCCGCCCTTTTTGGGTTTTCAACTCAAATCCCCTTTGGTCTCAAGGCGTCCTTTGCAGATTTTCACCTTGGCCTCTCCTTTTACTTTTACTTTTTCTTTTTTCCTTTTTCCTTTTCTTTTTCCTTTTTTTTGAAATATTTTTTGATTGAATCTGAACTCATAGGATTAGGCATGTCCTTGTTATCCCTTCTGATCGATGCTTTTCCAGATAAGGCCCTCAATATAAGGTCCTTCTCAACTTGGATAAAATTCTTTTTGTATGGGAAAGATCCTCTTTAATACCAGGTCCCTCTCAAAGAGTTCTCTAGTGCAGACCCTTTTTTGTGAGCTCGCATAATTTTCTTTTGGCGCATTTGACCATGATGGATAACTTTGAACATTCCTCTTCAATTAAATCTTAAAACTCAGAGTGAAAGAATCTTGCCTTCAATAGGCAAAACCACGATAGGCCCAAGAGAAAGTCATTGCCCCAGCAGAGTTCTTTTTTTTTGCCATCTTTTCTTTGGGCAATATAGCATTAATCGTGAACAGGCTGCAAACTTTTGATATTGTGCTGTTGTTCAAATTTAGTACATTGTCAGATATGATCCTTTTGGCGTTCTATATGATTCTTTAAGAATTGACATACGAAGCAGCTTCCACACATTTAGTAAAGTAATTGACGATCACAGAGATGAATTGATGACTGTCAGACTCTTTTGGCGAAATCGACCAAATGACCTCCATGCCCCACATAAGGAGAAGTCATGTACCCTGATAATTCTTTGTAGGGTGAGATCCATTTTCTGACTTGTTCTACCATCCTTAATAGGTCCAGAAATAGACTACGATCTATGACATCTTCAAAGTTATGAGATCCCTCTAAACACATGTCTTGCTCAGAAGGAGATTCTGAGTCAGTAGCAGCGTCACTCATGTCATTGATATCTGAGGACCCATAGTAATTGCAAAAGAATATACAAAAGAATGTGTGAATTTACGAATTATTATTTATACAATATAATTATGAACGAAAGAATGATGTGGAAGAAAATCCAAAAGAATGAAAGAAAAATTACTCGCAAAGAATGAAAAAATATTGGCTCAAATGCAAAGATGTATGTTATTAGAATAATGATGTTCAGACATGAGCCTATTTCAAAAAGGAATTCCTATCGTTTTTAGGCTAAAAGCAACAAGAATGTTCTGAACATTACTCTAAACAAGCTCTAAAGACTACAGAGATTTCTTCCACAATCCAATTACTTAGAACACTCCCAAATTTTATAAGGGCAAACATCTAACAAGGTCCCTTTTCAATTGTGTCTCCGTATGTGAACACTTCTCAACACCTCTTCATATATTTCATTCATACCATTATCAATCATGATTGGGTAGTGAATTTCCTGCATTAGATGAGTCATCCAACTTGACAATACCCATGTTGATGAATTTTTCAACTAGCTTTTTGAAGGCAATGCAATTCTCTATTGAGTGCCCCGTAATTCTCGCATATAATCGCATTGTGCACCTGTGTCGTACCATTTGGGATACGGTGGCTGTGGAGGTTTCACATGTAAAGGAGCAACAACATGCGTATTGAATAAGCTTTGATACAGGTCCTTGTACAACATTGAAATTGGCGTGAACTGGAGCTTTTCAGTACCTGGCTTCACATATGATTCTTGCTTTAAAGGAACCTGATGCCTGGTGGTTTCTGTCTTTAACCGGCCCACAGCGATTGGTCTTGAGTGGCCCTTGTTATATCTGCCTTCATTTTTCCCCTTATTCCCTTTCTTCCTTGACGCTTTTATAGTATCTGGGTGCTCTACCTTCACCTGTTTTATTTCTGATGAATTGTCAAGAGCAACAGGATTGGATTTTGAGTTTGTCAGGCGATATACTAGTGTCGATGTACCAGTCAGATATTGTTAGGATCTGATAGTAAAGAGTGCCTCTTGTTGTGGACATGCGTCTGGTTGGGCCTGGACACTTATCAAGGTAAAATCTGGAGAATATATAGGGTCCTCATTATCATCCCCAAAGTGAGTCTCTGGGCTTTTCCCTTTACCCAATAACTGGGTTAGCTGGCTCATATTTATTTGGAATTCTAGCATCTGATTCCTCATTTCTTGTTCAAATTCAGTCAATTGCTCTTGCATCTGTATTTGCATTTGCTCTATTCTCTCCAATCTTTGGTCCATGCCTCCTGACTTTGCTCGGGTACTATAACGGTGTTCAGTTGATTGGTTGGTTTCCAGATTAATTGAGGAATGATGTAAATTAATTAGAATCTTTTAATGTTTTTAAATGCATATGAAGTAATGCAATGCATGAATTCAAAAAGACGTCAATTTTGATTCAATTCCATATAAGAAAACCTTACTAGAAAGCAAATTTCTTTACATAAAGCGAATTACAAGTAAGACTTTGCCTTAGTACCCAGAACTCTGATCTTCCTAAGTAACAAAACTAATTCTTGCCCGCGATCCGATTCTAATTCATACTTCATACTCAGCATGTCAGCTTGTACTGCTAAAATCTATACGTGATCAGCTACTTCTCGAATCTAGACCACAGTTCCAAGGAATGCACTTGCTGTCCCTCTTTTGCTTAACTCGTGCAGTGACCCACTACTCACTCATCCCTGTTATACCTATCAGCTTCTTTGAAAAGGTTGGCACATTTACCGTTCTCGAGTAAACTCTATCCATTTGAAACTTTGAACATCAGAGTAAAGCCACATATTTTTCTATCGTAGGTACCAAATCGACATTCCCAAACGTGAAGCAACTGTAAGCAGGATTCCAAAACTGAGCGAGGGCTCGAAACAAATGTTTTTCTACCTTCACATCAAGCAAATAAGGCAAGTCCCCATAATTGTCGTAAAATAACTGCCTAGCCTCATTATTCCATTGATTCCAAATTTCTTTCAACTCCTACAAATTGTTTTGAGTTACACTGATGCGAGTAAAATCCCATAATTCTCATACATACCCATCAGCCAGGCTATCACCCTTTTCTTGCTGCGTTGTTTCAGACCAAGTTTGAACAGCCGCATTGTCCTCCACTTTATCAAGAAACCCTTTTTCCATGTCAAGCTTTCTATCTAGCAACCGAATCTGAACTGACGCCTTTTATGATGAAATGAAATGCCATGTCATGCAAACAAAATAAAACACAAAAGGTCAGTGTCATATAATAATATAAAATATAATCAAGAAACAGTAAAACACCTAATCGAATGTCTACTAGGGTTCAGTATAGTTCTACCTAGGGTGGATTCCTAAGGTTCATTATATGAAGTTTGGCTTCTAGGGTAAAGGTACCCGAACCAGCAAATTCCTCCATCCTCACCCATTATAGGCTCATATGGATCGAGTTCGGTTCAGGGGAATACATTTCCCTATGGCTGCACGGAGATGAAAATCTCACGAAGACATAGGTACGGATGTATCCCGGAAACAATCCACTACCCTACACGGAGGTGAAAACCTCATGAAGGCATAGCTTCTCACTCCCACTTAAAAGGGTAAAAATGTTCAACTCATGAAATGTATAATGCAAACAATATTTAAGGAATAAGATAATGAATGCGAAATGATGTTATGATTTTTTTTAAAAAAATATTTTTCTCGACCGTAAGACAAAAATTAATCAACTTTGTGGCTCGACTCTCTTCTTTTTTTAAAAAAAATTTCCCCAGTGGAGTCGCCAAGCTGACGAAACAATTTTTTGAAAACAAAAAATTTAGGTTGTCGACTCTAAAAAAATGAAAATTGACCAAATTTTCTTTCTTCTTCATGTATGATTAATTTTGATAAGATGTGATATTCTTGTAATTGTATGCATGTTTAGGAGAATGTAGGGAAAAGAATGTATGGTATTATTTTCTTATTACATATGATAAAGCAATTTTGCTAAAGTTGTGATCCCTAGAAAATTAAATGTAATTTATTAATTTATCAAAAATGTATATACTAGATCATGCACTATCATCTTGACATAGGTTTTAATTTTATTATTTTAGAATAAAATATGTGACCCGGAAATGAATATAGGAATTTTGTAACCAAATTTTTTCGATGGAACCCGAGACCCATCTAGACCAATCAAAATAATGCAAACCCAACCTAGCGAAATCGGTGCGAGACTGAAGGTGGTCTAGCAACAGGAGGTTACTAGTGGTCCGACGATGATGATCGATAGCAAGGGCCAACAGCGGTGGTCAGTGGTAGTTTGGTGGCGGCCGGTCGTGGTCGGCAGCGGCAATGAATGGGAAATGGAGAAGAAAGATTGCGACAATGGAAATGTGAACTGTTACCACATCAAAAATCCATGGTGGCATAATAAAAGACCCAAAGTATGCTTTGGGTGAATTTTGTAAAATTTTTTTATTTTTTCTATGATGAAATCATGGAAACTTTGTTTGGTTAGTCATTGAAATCTTTATGCTTTTATTTATGAGATAAGCATTATAGTATTTATATGGCTGAGAATGTATGTTCATGTATATGTATGATAAGCATACCATATAGTTTAGGGAAGAATGTCTCATGTATTTTTCATACATATATTGATCATTCATTATTGAAATCGGACATTAAAAACCTTGCATGTTTTTAAAATATTGAGTGGAAGGTCTGTGAATGCGATCTATGGCCTCCATCAATAGTCTTTTGTGATGGTAAGAAAATTTAACTACCTCACAGTAGGATTGTCATGTGGACCTCACTAAGGAGATTTCCTGAAAGTAAGTAGAACTGTCTTCTAATTGTATGATAGTTGGATCGACCCTTGTTGTAGATATTATCATACGATATAGCAATAAGTTTTGTCTTCAAAGAGGAAAACTAGTTACAGCATGTTCCTCAGTGAGATTGTCACACGATGACTCATTTGTGGTGCATGATGCAATAGGTGTTGAGTTGATGGTTATACACTCAAGATCTTCTAGGTAAGTAACTTCCCATGAAGCTCTACCTAAGTTAGAATGATGGCCAGACGTTACACAATTATTAGTAAGTGTAAATGCATAAGCAATTAAGTTCATATATTAATTTTATGGAAATCCATGTTCTTACTAGTTGATCATGATCACCCTACGTTGACTTGATTCAATTGGTGTAGGAATTATCATTGCAACTGCTTACAAATGTTTGCAGGTTTAATGTAAGATGCATGCATCATCTTAATGCATATCGTAATGTTACAAAATGTTTTCAAATATTTTCTTATTACAAAGATATTAATGAATGAATATTTTATTTTTAGTTTAAAAAATAACACCTACTCCCCTATTAAACATACTCACTGAAAACAAACTAAATGGGAATAACTATAAGGAATGAAAAAGGAACCTGATGTTTGTCTTGAGCTATGAGAAACTTAAAACAATTCTTTAAAACAAATGCCCTCCAACCACTCAAGCTGAGACTAAAAAATGCTGGGAGAAGTTTGATGAGATAGTTGGTTGCTATATGCTGGCAAGCATGACCAACACCCTTTATAAGCAACTAGAGAGCTGCAAGACTGCAAAAGTGATTCTAGAAATACTAGAAGATATGTTCAAAGGCCAAGCTGCATTGGCTCAACAATTGGCTATTACTAGTTTGATTAATGCCTAGGAAAAGCCTGACACTCCAATCAAAGACCATATGATTACTCTTATGAGATACTTTGTCGAGGTTGTAGATAATAAGGCCAACTTGGACCAGAACACTCAAATTGAGATGGTGTTCAAGAGCTTGTCCAAGGAATTTTCAAGCTTCCGGACTGTGTATAACCTTGGGAATAAGTTCCTGATGCTAAAAAAACTCATGAAGGAGTTACAATATTATAAGTTGATGTTGAATGATAGTCAACTGAACCAAATAGTTAAAGCAAACATAGTTGTCGCTTCTTCCTCAAAAGGGAAGGGAAAGTGCGCTAAGAAAGGCAAGGCTAAGCTCTTTGGGCCACCACAAATGGAAAGGAAGAGAACCAAAGAGCCTAAAGACTTATTTAAGTCTAAATTCTTCTTCTACAGTAAGAAAGTGCACTTCAATGTGAAATTTAAAAAGAGGAAGGAATACCTTGCCGCTAAAGAAAAAGGTATAGAACTCTTTATGATAGAAGCTTGTTTAGTGAAGGATTCAATAGAACTCTAGGTTATTAATTCAGGACCCACTAATCACTTATGTGTTTCTCTACAGGGGTTTGAGGAGACGGAAGATGTTTGAGATAAAAGTCTATCATTGCAAACCATAAATGGTACAATTGTGGCATCTGAAGCACTAGGAGATGTACTTTTTATTTTGGTAATTTTAGGAAGATTATTTTCAGGGACGTTTTCTATGTACCAAGTTTGAAAAGAAACTTGGTTTCTATTGCAAGGTTATATAAAGAAAGCATGATCGTGACTTTTAATAATAATATTGAAATATTTAGAACTCGCAAACTTATTTGTAAAGGAGGGATATCAAATAATCTCTATTTGATCAAATCAAATATGCACACACTGCTTGAGACTAAAATATTAAATAAAAGACTTAAAAATTCTCTCTAATGAGTCGAACATTTGGTATTTGAAACTTGGTCATATTAACCAATAAAAAATCACTAAACTTGTGAAAGATGACACTTTAAGTTTGCTTAAAAATTTTGATCTTCCACAATGTGAATCTTGCTTGACAAATATAATGACTAAGTGAATTTTTAACGCAAACGAAACGAGGGCCGTAAAACTACTAGAACTTATGCACACTAACGTGTTTGGCCCTATGAGCATCAGTGTAAGAGGTGGTTATGAGTATTATGTAACATTTATTGATGATTATTCCTTTAACACCCTATACTCGATCCAATCCTCAAACTCGATCTATGGAACGCCACATTAGCCATCCAAGTGACTCTCCATTTAAACCCACTAGAATCACCAACATACCACAAGTTAAAACATAAAGCATGTATAGATTTAAGGAAAAAAAAGCTCGCAAACTCACTTCCCTTGCTTCCTAAAATATAATGGAAAATAACAAGCGAACCTACTTCACTTGCATGAACTTATCTTACTCTTTTCCTAAAGTCATGGATATTTGAAAAAAGAAAGAAATAAAGAACATGTGAGCTCTAAACTTTGCAAAATGATGTACCTTGAAGAACACAATTGTTCATGTATCTGACATAAGGGTTTGCATCCCTAAATAGTTCACACAATCTAAGACTCTCATGGAGTAAGTTTCTTTTAAACTGAGTAAGTCTTATAAACTACTCCTAAGTGTTTAGGTATTGCACACAAAGTTCGTAGGGTTTCATAGATATCAGTTGGCCAGTCGATGGGGTTCGCACTTGTACAATGTGCAACTCTATTAGTTCGCATCAATTTTGGCGAACACTACAAAATTTCTTTAGTTTTGAATAATTCATGTTATTGCTTATGGCAAACACGATGTTATAAATTACTTATTTATGAGTGAACTTGTAAATTTTAGAAAACATCAATCAAATTTTGACTATATTTATATAATTAAAATTCAAATGTGTTTATAAAACATTATCGGTTCTCAATTATAGACATAAAGAAAAACATGAGAAAACAAAAAATAACTAAGTCCTAAAAAAATCGGCAAAGTCAATAGAATTACATCACTAAGCCAAAATAGAATTTCGACATTTCCTTTGATCCAGAGTTCACTTGTACTACCTCTAAAACATTTATACTTCGTCTCGATCACCTGCCTCACCGTTGCTCACCTTGCGATCTAGCTATCTACAGTGCATGGAAAGGAGTGTGTGAGTTATTGTGAACTTAGTGAATATACATGAAAGAATAACCAAAAAGCACGCACAAAACATAAGTTAAATAAAAACTTGGAAAGGTCATAGAACTTACAAATTGGGTTCGCCCTACTTACTATCAGACAGCTTTAGTTTGTAAAACATGATATTTTGGAAAATATAAATTTATTCATATGTTCTTTACTATTGGACAAGTAGACCTCCTTATAATGCCTCAGAATGAATCAATGAGTATTAAAATATAATAAAGCTATGCACTTTCCAACACACGAAAATGTCCCATTGAGTGGAGCTTAGTTCGACACTCCCTTATCTCTTTGTCTTATCCTAGGACGTCTCACCCAAAACTCAAAATATAAAGGGGAGTACTCACAATCCTATGGCATGCCATTATATCAAACAACTCAGAAGTTTATCATCAAAATAATTACTTAAAACATAGAGCTCGCCAATTATGAGGAGCTCGTAGAGTACTATTCATGTTAAGCCTGCAATAAAGAGCTCGTATGCCACTGTTCATAAAAACACATATTTAACACTTTTTCAAAACAAATTTTAAAAAAGACTTCCTCTCGGAACTTAAGATAAAACCCTAAGCTCCTGGATAACAATATGGTTCACACATACAAGTGGCAATCCCTGAACACTCACCAATTGGTTAAACGCTTTTAAACAAGCTTCACCTTTCCCTTGTCATTCATTGTAGATGGTTCTGTCAGATCAAAATTTCACAAACATAAATGAGCCACTAAAAGACAAACCACATGAAAATTCATACATAAAGCAAGTGAACCTAGGTTTGCACATGCTTAGCTTCTGGCGAACCTAGTTTCATTTGTTGTGAACTCTCCAACCATCAACATAATAGAAAATAGAGTGTTACCTTAGATCCTAAAACTTGAGTTTTGGGTTCTTTAAAACTTGTGACAGAATAATCGATGAAGAATTTGAGGGAGCTTTGTTGTTTAATAGAATATGAAATTTGTAATAGAAATGGCTTAATTTATAGGCCCTCTGGCGATCCCTGCTTCGCCAAACCCATTAGCAATCATAATTCTCTGAATCTACTGACGAACACTAGCTCGGAAAACCTACTGGGGTAAACCATCCCCCCGGTCCTGTTGGAGTATACCTTCTCGCCAGACCTGCTGGTGTAAACTAGCTCAGCGAGCCTTCTGGCAAACTCCAGCTCGCCAAGTTTCTAACAAACACTAGCTTACCAAACCCACTGGCGATCATAGTTCACTAGGCTCAAACTTCTAGGCCTTATTTTGGGAAGTTAAAATTCTCCCCCTCTTACAAAATTTTGTCCTCAAAATTACCTTGAACAGGTTAGAACACTGGCGCTTCATTGCTTCCTCAGTTTCTCAAGTGGCTTCGTTGGTTTTATGGTTTTGCCACAACACTTTGACTAAAGGAACTCTCTTGGTTTGCAAAAATTTTTCCTCGCAGGCTATGGTTTCCACTGGTTCCTTCTCATAAGACCAAATAACACCTATATTTCCTCTGCTGACACAGCATGGAATGGGTCTGCATGGTACTTCCTTAGGATTGACACATGGAAAACATCATGGAATTGCTCAAGTTCAGGTGGAAACTTGAGTCGATAGGCCACTAGACCAATCCTTTCAACCATTTCATATGGACCTATGAAGCTTGGTCTTAGTTTCCCCTTTCACCCAAGCCTTAAGAATTTCTTCTACGGCGAGACCTTTGAGAGCACTTTCTCGCCTACTTGGTACTTAATATCTTGTTGTTTTAAGTTAGCATAAGACTTTTGTCTATTTGATGCAGTCTTTAGTCATTCGCATATCATCATCACCTTCTCTATTTCGCAAACTAACTCTGGTCCAAAAATTCACCATTCATCTAGTGTTGTCCCAACACAAGGGGTTCTACATTTTCTTCTATACAACGACTGAAAAGGTGCCATTTGGATGTATTCTCGGTAGCTATTTTTGCACACAAACTCTACTACAGGTAGATACCATTCCCAACTTCCTGCGAACTCAAATACACAACTTCGTAGCATGCCCTCTAGTACTTGCATCACCCTCTCTTATTGTCCATCTGTTTGTGGATGATAAGCAGTACTAAAGCTAAGTTTTGACCCCAAAGCTTATTGTAAACTTTTCCAGAATCTCGAAGTAAATCAAGGATCTTGTTTGAAAGTAATGAAAACTAGTACGCCATGGAGTCACACTATCTCTGCCAGGTTTTGCAACGTGTAGTTCGTATGAATACCAAGGAAGAGTGAACTCTTCGTGAGTCGATCCACTATCACTAAGATTGCATCTTTCTTTGTTGTAATCAAGCACAAGCCAGAAACAAATTCCATGGTGACTCTTTCCCACTTTCACTCTGGAATTTTGAGTGATTGAAGCAATTATTAGGGAAATTGGTGCTCTGCTTTCACCTTCTGACAAACTAGGCACTTCGCCACAAATTTAGTGACATCTCACTTCAAACTAGGCCACCAATACAGTTCGCGTAGGTCATAGTACATTTTTTTACTTCTTGTGTTCATAGCATAAGGGTTGTTGTGAGCTTCAATAAGGATCACATGTCATAACTCTTTATCATAGGGTACACCGAGTCTTCTAGGATAACAGAGTACCCTTTCTTCATTTAGTGCGAATCCCCCTGAACTCTTTGATCCACTTGGCAAACCCTCTTCACCAAGTCTTTGTCTGTGACTTGCTTCTATTTTATTTTTTGTGAGAGGGTTGGTTTCACTTGCAGTTCAGCAAGCAGTCCCCTATCACTTGTCACACTTACATGCACGAATAGAGCTCGCTACTCACTTATTGATTTTCTACTTTAGGCATCTACAACCACATTCGACTTTCTAGGGTGATATTCTATCACACAATCATAATCCTTCAACAGTTTGATCCACCTTATTTGTCGTAAGTTCAGTTCTTTCTGTTTGAGAACGTATTTCAGGCTTTTATGGTTCATGTTGATGGTACATTGCTCCCCATATAACCAGTGTCGCCAAATTTTGAGTGCGAACACCACCACTGCTGCTCACTCCAGATCATGGGTTGGGTAGTTTCACTTATGAGGCTTCAACTATCTTGAAGCATAAGGCAGCACCCTGCCTTCTTGCACCAGCACGCAACACATTCCCATGTTCGAAAGCGTCATTGTAAACTACAAAGTCCTTTCCCAATTCTGGTTGAATCAGTACAGGAGCTTTAGTAAGTATCACCTTAATTTTTTTTAAGCTCTTCTATCTTTCATCAGTCCACGCAAACTCCTCATCCTTTCGCAACAACTTTGTTAAGGGTGCTACAATGGTGGCGAACCCCTCAACAAATTCGGGGTAGTATCTTGCGAGCTCCAAAAAGTTTCACACTTTAGTAGCACTCTTTAGAAATCTCCATTCCAAAATTGCCACAATCATCTTTGGGTCTACGGGAACTCCCTCTA
Organism: Gossypium hirsutum; assembly: GCF_007990345.1. Classification (NCBI taxonomy): domain Eukaryota; kingdom Viridiplantae; phylum Streptophyta; class Magnoliopsida; order Malvales; family Malvaceae; genus Gossypium; species Gossypium hirsutum. The sequence goes on from NC_053443.1 coordinate 36,712,033, forward strand.
CCGTAAACACATGACCTAACAATGCTACCTTATTAGGTCAAAACTCACACTTGCTAAGCTTCGCGAATAGTTGCTTCTCTCACAGAACCTGTAGCACAGTTTGCATGTGAGCATCATGCTTTTCTTCGATTTGTGAATACACCAGAATACCGTTTATGAATATGACCACACACTGGTCAAAATACTCATGGAACACTCAATTCATCAAGTTCATAAATGTAGCAGGTATATTTGTTAATCCAAAAGGCATGACCAGAAATTCATAATGTTTATACCTAGTTATAAATGTTGACTTTGCAACATCTACCTCATTTAACTTAAGCTAATATTATCCTGATCTTAAGTCTATTTTTGAGAATACTGTGGTGCCTCTCAGTTGGTCGAACAGGGTCATCGATTCGTGGTAATGGGTACTTTTTTTACTGTCAATTTGTTTAATTGTTTGTAGTTGATGCACATTATCGAGCTACCATCTTTCTTCTTCACGACCAGAACTAGTGAACCCCATGGTGACACACTTGGTCGAACAAATCCTCTGCTACGTAACTTTTTTGGTTGTATCTTATGTTCTTTAACCTCTTTTGGTGCCATGCGATAAGGTGTAAATGATACTGGCAAGCAACCAAGGTATAGTTCGATGTCGAAATCCTTTTCGCGATCTGGGGGTAGACCAGGTAGCTCGTTTGGAAACACGTTAGGAAAATCTTCTACAATGTGTATAACATAAACCCCTATTACTTTTTTCTATGAACCCCTCACATAAGAGAGGTAGGCTTCGCAACCTTTCTCCATCATCTTCTCTATTCTTATTGTTGAAACCATGTTGGATAGAAATTAGGTTTGTTGTCCAACTACAAAAATTTCCACCCTTTCATCACTTTTCAAGGTCACTCTTTTTTGCTCGAAACCCATCTTGGCTTTATGCTTAGTTAGAAAATCCATTCGTAAAATTATGTTGAACCCATAAAAGGGTAATTCCATCAAATCAATGAAGAAGACATGTCCTTAAATCATCAAGGGGCACCTACGATACATATAATTGACTAGCATGCTCTCACCAAACGAACTAGTAACAGTCTTACCTTTATCTATGACTTCTACTGGAATTCCCAACTCATATGTCAGCTCACTTAAAATGTACAAGTGTGTTGAACTAGAATCAATTAAAGAAAACAATGGTAGAGTTCGTAGAGTGAAGGTACCTGTGCTGGCGTCGGTCTAACCCCGATCCTATGGTTCTTTCATAGCATAACTCGTGCAAGCCCTCCAGTCTTAGCTTGAGTAGCAACAGTGTGAGCTAGAGTTCCTTGTCCAGTTTGCGTTATGTCACCTACTTCACCTTGACCTTCACTGCGAACTCCTGCTCATACTAGTGTGGGGGTCAAATTTTAAGCTTGTGTCCCATCTAATCATTCTAGGTAGTCCCTTATCATGTGTTCTTTGGACCCACACTTGAAACATCCTCCTTTCTTCTTGCAACATTCACCAAGATTCCTTCGTTCATAGTGTTCGTAAAGTGACCAATTTGTCATTTTGTGTGAACCTCCTTTTTCAGCCTAGGTGTTACTCTATGTCACGGATGGTCTAATCAGAAACTATGTTTCTGTCAAAGTTATGTGAGTTACGATCCATCTTATATGTTCGCCCAGACTGTCAAGACACCTATTTCCATAGCCTTATTTTAGCTCGCGAAACCTCTATTCTTCAATAACCTTTTCCTTATCGTCGTGTCATGGGGTACCAAATAAAGTTGAATGTCGCGATGCATCCCAAAACAAAACCTTTTGCAACGATCCCTTGCCTACGAAACCATCTCAGTTGTGTACTAGCTCAGTCGCACAAATTATGTTTCATACTCAGCCACAGAGAATTTAACTTGCACCAGATTAATGAATTCTCGATTGCAAGATTCCATATACTATTTGCCCATGAATTTCTTCTTAAACGTTTCAAGGAAGAAACCTCAAATTAATCAGTTTATCGTAGTTCCCTGGTTCATAGTGTTCCACCAGCGATGGGTTTTGTAAGTGAGTAATGACACAGTACATCCCAACCTTTCTTCCACAGTACAAGCCATTTGCTCAAGGATTTTTTCAACACCCTCAACCTAATACTCTGCCTTGGTTGGATTAGTTTCCCTCACACAACTAAATTCCTTACTACCTAGAGATTGCAGACACTAATGGAAATCGTCGACTAACTAGAGTACCATTATTACCAACGACACATTGGAAAGCCCCAATCATGGCTTGTACCAATGGCTCGACACTTTCATCTAGAAAATTTTCCTTACGAGGTTGCCTAGGCGATGTCATAGTCTTATCACCCTCCGAAGGGTTTGTAGTGCCATTAACATGGTTCACATTGTCACAAACTCACTTCGTTTGCTTCCTAATATGTAGCGGAAAATAACATGCGAACATAGTTTGCCTACATGAACTTGTCTTACTCTTTTCCTAAATTCATAAACATTTGAAAAAGAAAGAAATAAAGAATATGCAAACTATAAAATTTACAAAACAATGTACCTTTCAGAACACAATTGTTTGTCTATTCGACATAGGGGTTCGCACCCTTGAATAATTCGCACAATCTAATACTTTCACGGAGTAAGTTTCTTTTTAAGCTGAGTAAGTCTCGTGAACTACTCCTAAGTGTTCAGATATTGTGAACATAGTTCGAAGGTTTTCTTGTATATCAAAATTTATTAAAGGTTCACAGATACCAGTTCACCAATCAATGGCGTTTGCACTTTTACAGTTCACAACCTTATTACTTCACATCAATTTTGGCGAACTCTGTAAATTTTTGTCAGTTTTGAATACTTCTTGTCATTGCTTATCGAAAACACTATGTTATAAATTATTTATTTAAGAGTAAACTTGTAAATTTTAGAAAACATCAATCAAATTTGGACTATATTTATATATTTAAAATTCAGGTGTGTTTGTAAAACATTACCGGTTCGCAATTATACACTGACATGGCCACGCTCCATAGCTCAACCAACCTTAGCTCTGATCCTATTGAGCTCCCTAAAGGACCCATGACTCGAGCTCAAGCTAGGCACCTTAAAGAAGTTGTTTCAACTTTTTGTCTTCAACTTTGGAAGGAGATTCAGCTCATTGATGATGAAGACGCTCGAGCTAGCACATTAAAGAATCCTTGCACCTTAGTGCAAGCTGACTTTAGCTCCTTTCCAACTCTTCAAGTTTCATTCAGCTCCAGTCAGCTCACTTGAGCTTAATTCAGCTTGTTTAAGCTCAATTTAAATTACTTTCAACTCGTTTCTTCTATCATTTAAATAACTTAAGTATTAGCTTTAATTTATTCAATTTAATACAGCTCATGATAAAATTCCCTAGCTCAAATCAGCTCATTAATGGTTTCACATCTTTTGAGCTAGCTGAATTTAAATACTAGCTAGATCTTCATTTAAGTGTTTTTACTTTGCCATAGTATATTATTTAATGTATCTAGATGTTGTTTCATTAAGGACCAGCCAAATATTCCTTGGAAATTAATGTGTTCATGAATTATGTAGGTACAGTCGAATGTGAAGGTTCATTAAATGTGAGGTGCATGCACGACTAGATTCATCATAAAGATGATTCATGCATGACTACCTTCAACGCATGGTGTGCTGATCTTTAAACTCTCAAGCCAAGCATCCATTCGGCTAAAGAGTAGCTACTAAATAAATTCCCAAATTATATTCATGAAGGAGGCTTAATGGATGGTGCATGAACAGCTAGTTACATCGAATGGGTGAATGCATGAATGTCCAGTTTCATGAATCATTTGTTGACTATTTGGCTCCTTTAAGTGACTATTCAGTCAAGAAGCATCTATTGGAAGATTCATTCATACCCAAGCCAAATCTAGACATGGCCGTTTAGCTCCTTGCATCCAAATTCATCCAGCTGAATTTTCCCACATTAAAAGCTATCCATTGAAGAACTAATCGGTTGAACTTAAACATCACATTTAGTAACTTTTACCATAGCTGAATGCTTAGCTCTTAAGTCTTGTTGTCCATTCAGCTAGCCTTCTATAATGTTATAAATACTTAGCACATTTCTGTTGTAAATAACTTTTTCCAAATTATTAATCAAACTTTTGTTCCAGACATGGTCTTACATGAGACCTCTTTACCCAAATGTCATGACATTCGTATCCAATATCATCCTTATGTATCAACGGGACTTTTAAATTTTAATTCTCTATCATTTCATGCTTGAGTCATCATCAAATAAATTCATGGAATAAATATATAATTGCTGGAAAATAACAACATGAACAATAATTATTAAAATATTGTATTTATTTACCGTAAACTTACCTCGGTACCAATATAGCCCAATTCACCAACTTACTCTTCAACTTTATTCTTTCCTTTGTCTAACCTCGAGTTTCATTCTTCTTGATCTAAAATAGCAAATTTAACTCATTTAATACTCACATTTATCAAAACAGCCATCGACTCTAACTTTTTCAAAATTATGATTTTGCCCCTAAACTTTTGCATAATTACATTTTTTCCCCAAGGCTCGGAAATTAAACTCCATCCCTTATTCTTATGTTTTATGACATGCTGAACATTTTTCCCTTCTATGGAAACATCAAATTCCCACTCTAACATGTACTTAAGAACATTAGGTATTTTTACCGATTATGTCGTTTTACTCGTTTTCACTTAAAATCGCTTAGAAAAAGTTGTTTAACATAGTTTCTAGCTTCATATTCTATCATAAAACATCAAAATAAACACTTTTCACCTATGGGTATTTTTCCAAATATAAACCCTAGGTTAAATTATTGCTAGAATAAGCTAAATTAAGCTACCTGAACTCAAAAACGTAAAGAAAATTAAAAACGGGGCTTGGGATCACTTACTATGGAGCTTGAAAGCTTGTAAACCCTAACTATGGCTCCCCCCCTTGCTGATTTCGTCCTAATGAAGAAGATGATGAATTTTGCCATCTTTTTCCCTTTTAATTCTTTTTATTACTAGATTACCAAATTGCCCCTAACTTAAAAATTTTCTATTTCACCTATTTCTTGGCCATTTTTGTCTACCAAGTTACCAATGTTCTAATTACCATATAAGGACCTTCAATTTAAAGTTTCATAACAATTGGACACCTCTAACATGTAGAACTCAACGTTTGCACTTTTTACAATTTAGTCCTTTTGACTAAATTGAGTGCCCAAACGTCGAAATTTTCGAACAAAATTTTCACGAAATCATTTTGTGAAATCATAGACCATAAAAATATAAGAAAAATAAAATTTTCCTCATCGGATTTGTGTTCCCGAAACCACTGTTCCAATAATTTTAAATTTGGGCCATTACAACTCTCCCCCCTTTTTGGATTTTCGTCCTCGAAAATCTTACCAGTAAAGAGATTTAGGTATTGTTTCCTCATTGTCTCTTCCGGTTCCCATGTTGTTTCCTCAATCTCGTGCTTTTTCCATAACACTTTCACTAGATTTACCTTTTTGTTTCTAAGCTCCTTTGTTTCTCGTGCTAATATCTTAACCGGTTCTTCACTATAAGTCATATCGGGTTGAATCTCCACTTCTGTCGGAGTAATAACATGTGAAGGATCTGATCGATACCGTCGAAGCATAGATACATGAAAAACATTATGAATTCTATCGAGTTCTGGTGGTAAAGCCAATCGATAAGCAACCGGTCCAATTCTTTCTATGATTTCATATGGTCCGATAAATCTTGGACTCAATTTACCCTTTCGACCGAACCGAAGAACTTTCTTCCAAGGAGACACTTTTAAGAATACTTTATCACCCACCTGAAATTCAATCTCTTTTCATTTAAGATCGGCATATGACTTCTGACGATCGGAAGCTGCTTTTAGACTATCCTGAATCAACCTTACTTTTTCTTCTGCTTCCCGGATCAAATCAACCCTGTGTATCTTCTTTTCACTTAGCTCTGTCCAATATAATGGTGTTCTACATTTTATACCATACAAAGCTTCATATGGAGCCATTTTAATACTAGACTGATAACTGTTATTGTAAGCAAATTCAATCAAAGGTAGATACCTTTCCCAATTACCTTGAAACTCTAATACACAACATCGGAGCATATCTTCCAATACCTGAATTACACGCTCATATTGACCATCTGTCTGAGGATGAAATGCAGTACTAAAATGCAACTGAGTACCCAAAGCTTCTTGCAATTTGTCCCAGAAACGAGACGTAAATCGGGGATCTCTATCTGATATAATGGAGACTGGCACTCCATGTAGTCTAACAATCTCAGATATATACAATTCAGCCAATTTATCTAAAGAATAATCCATACATACCGGAATAAAGTGCGCGGACTTTGTCAATCGATCGACAATTACCCAAATGGCATCTTTCTTCTTTGGAGACATCGGTAACCCAGATACAAAATCCATAGTGACTCTTTCCCATTTCCATTCCGGTATAGTGATTGGTTGAAGTAACCCCGAAGGCACTTGATTTTCAGCTTTAACCTGTTGACATACCAAACACTTTGATACAAATTCAGAGATATCACGTTTCATACCTGGCCACCAATAGATCTTTTTCAAGTCATTATACATTTTATTACTCCCCGGATGTACAGACATAGTACTGCTGTGGGCCTCGTGTAGAATCTTCTGTATAAGCTCGGAATTCTTCGGTACACATACTCTGCCTTTGAATAATAAACAACCATCAGCCCCAGTCTGAAATTCTGAATCATTACCGGATTCACAATGTACCCGTTTAGCCTGTAACTTCTCATCATTTCTCTGAGCTTCACAAATTTGTTGACAAAATATCGATTTCGCTCTCATTTCAGCTATGATTGAACCATCATCAGCCAGTGACAACCGGGTATTCATAGCTCGTAAAGCAAACAGAGATTTTCGGCTCAAAGCATCAGCAGCAACATTAGCCTTACCCGGATGGTAATCAATAACCAAATCATAATCCTTTATCAATTCAAGCCATCTGCGTTGTCTCATATTCAAATCCTTCTGAGTCATCAAATACTTCAAACTTTTATGATCAGTATAAATATGACATTTCTCACCATATAAATAATGCCGCCATATTTTCAATGTGAATACAATAGCAGCTAATTCGAGATCATGTATCAGGTAATTTCTTTCATGTGGCTTAAGTTGTCTTGAAGCATAGGCTATTACTTTATCTTCTTGCATCAAGACACAACCCAAACCATTTAATGATCCATCACTATAAATAATAAATTTCTTACCCGATTTAGGCTGTACCAACACAGGTGCTTCCGTCAACAATTTCTTCAATCGGTCAAAACTTTGTTGACATTTTTCTGTCCATTCAAATTTAACATCTTTCTGTAATAAACAGGTCATCGGAGAAGCTATTATAGAAAACCCCTGTACAAATCTCCAAAAATATACAGCTAATCCCAAGAAACTTCTAACTTCAGATACATTCTTCGGTGGACTCCAATTGACAATGGCTAAAATTTTACTCGGATCTACCCTGATGCCTTCTGCAGATACAATATGCCCAAGAAAACCTACCTCTCGAAGCCAAAATTCACATTTACTGAATTTAGCATAAAGCTTCTTTTCACGCAGAATTTGCAACACTATTCTCAAATGTTCTGCATGATCATTTTCATCTCGAGAATAGACTAAAATATCATCAATGAAAACTACTACAAACCTATCCAAATATGGTCTGAATATCCGGTTCATCAAATCCATGAATACTACAGGTGCATTAGTCAACCCAAACGGCATAACCAGAAACTCATAATGCCCATACCTGGTTCTGAAAGCTGTCTTTGGCACATCTGACTCTTTTACCCGTAACTGATAATAACCCGATCGGAGATCAATCTTCGAAAATACTGTGGCACCTTTCAGCTAATCAAATAAGTCATCAATTTGAGGAAACGGATACTTATTCTTTATAGTTACCTTATTGAGCTGCCGATAGTCAATACACAATCTCAAAGACTCGTCTTTCTTTTTCACAAACAGAATCGGAGCACCCCAAGGTGAATGACTCAGACGAACAAAACCTCTGTCAACAAGTTCCTGTAACTGTGCCTTTAACTCTTTTAATTCTGTAGGAGCCATACGATACGAAGCTATGGAAATTGGGGCAGTTCCCAAAATCAGATCTATGGAAAATTCCACTTCTCTTTCCGGGGCAACCCTGGTAACTCCTCTGGAAACACATCAGAAAATTCACATACAACTGGCACTGCCTGTATCTTTGACTCAGATACCTTAATATCCAACACATACGCCAAATAAACATCATACCCTTTTCTGACACACCTCTGAGCAGTCATAACTGAAATCATATCGGATAATCCCTCTGTCTGATTAGATTTAACCCGAAGTAATTCTCCATTCTGGCACTTCAACACAACATATTTCTATTTACAGTTTACTACTGCATCATGCTGAGTTAACCAATCCATGCCCAATATTACATCAAACTAATCAAAAGGCAATAACATCAAGTCAACCGGGAAGCAAATATCTTTTACCATCAGTGGACAATTTTTACAAACTTTATCCACCATCACAAACTGGCCCAGGGGGTTTGAGACTTTAACCACAAATTCAGTAGGTTCAACAGATAAATTTTTAACAAATGCTAATTTTGTGCATATGTATGAATGTGTAGAGCCAGGATCAATTAATACAATAACAGTAGTATTATAGAGAGAAACTGTACCCGCAATTACATCAGGAGAGGACGCCTCTTCACAAGCTCGAATAGCATATGTTCTCGCGGGTGCTCTAACATCAGATCTAGCTGCTGAATCTCTGGATGCACCCCTACTACTCACTCCCAGTCCTGGGTTTCTCTGCGGTCTACCTCTGGTAGGAGCATTTCCTGATCTTGCACTCATTATTTCTTCCCTTTTTATTGTTTCAGGACAATCCCGAACAAAGTGATCTGGTGCTCCACATCTAAAACAAACATTTTCACCTGCTCTACACTCTCATGGGTGGCGTCTCCCACATTGAGGACATTCCGGCCTAGGAGGTCGAGTACTGCCTGTACTTGCAATTGTAGTGGTTTGAGCTCTAAAACCCTCGAATCTTCTACTTCTGCTTCGGCCAGAATATCTATCTGGAAAATGTGATCCGCTAGAGAGCTCCCTAGATCTCTTAGACGTAGACTGAAATGATTTACTCATTTGCCTCTTCTTTGTATCCTGCGTTCCGGCTTCAGCTTTGCTCTTCTCTTTTTCTTTTAACAAGTCTTCTACTTTACAAGCTCTTTCTACCAGAACAACAAACTCTCTGATTTCCAATACACCCACTGATAGTCGGATATCATCATTAAGCCCATCTTCAAATCTCTTGCACATGTTGGCTTCGGTGGATACAAATTCCCGGGCATACTTACTAAGTCTGACAAATTCGCGTTCATACTCAGTCACGGACATCTTACCTTGTTTTAGCTCAAGAAACTCCTTCATTTTCTGATCTATAAATCTCTGGCTGATGTACTTCTTTCGGAACTCCTCCTGAAAGAAATCCCAGGTCACCCTCTCACTCGGTACTACTGACACGAGGGTCTTCCACCAATGGTAAGCTGAATCTCTGAGAAGTGAGACCACACACTTCATACATTCTTCCGGTGTACAAGATAATTCTTCAAAAACCCTGATAGTATTCTCAAGCCAGAATTCTGCTTTTTCTGCATCATCATCTTTCGTAGCCCAAAATTCTTCAGCCCCTTGCTTCCTAATCTTATCAACAGGTGGTCTCTCCCTGATGACTATACCTGCAGCTGGGGAAGCTACATGGGGAACCTGTGAATCTTGAGGGGGTGGAGGTCTTACAACCGGATTCGTACGAACGAACTCAGTAAACCAATCATTCATGGCTTGGAAGAAGGCTTCTCTAGCTCCTCCTCCCTGTCTAACTGATGCAGGTCTTTCACTAACATTAACATCTAGTGGCGCCATCCCTTCTGCGAAAGCAGGCGCATTACTCTCTACTTCATCAGCACTAGCTCGTTCAGGATCCATAACTATAAAAGAAAACATTTTAAAATCGTCAGGAGTCGTCACACTATCAAAATATATAAGTATGACATGTATAGGTAGACTTTTATTCATAATGCATATTTCCGAAAACCGACTAAACCTGCTCTGATACCAAAATTGTAACACCCCTTACCCGATACCATTGTCGGAATCGAGCACGAGACATTACTTAGCTTATCTTACTAATTCGGAGTATAAAAACTTAGTTTGAAAATTTATTTCACTATTTATAGCAAACCTGTCCAATGGCGCAACAGTTACAAAATTAAGTATCACTCGAGCTACGGAACTCGAAATTTAATTCCGTAAATTTTACCTAAAACTAGACTCATATTTATACTTACCATAATTTTTTTAGAATTTTTGGTTTAGCCAATTAGTACAGTTTATTAGTTAAAGTCTCCCCTGTTTCACCACCTGCTTGTCCTACCCTCTTGTCACCAAACATAAGTTTTCTCGCTGTAGGATTTTCATATGAAGTTATTACTTGTTTTTACAGAAAATAGACTCAATAAGGAATCTATACATATAAACTAAAACTTATAACTATTTTTTTACAATGTTTAATGATTTTCTAAACTCAAAATAGGGGACACCAAAAACTGTTCTGACTCTGTCTCACCAAAATTCACATAAATTAAAATATAAAACTACTTTTGTTACACCGTTATTTTTACATGAAAATAGACTCAACAAGATTTATTTCCATATATCATTCACCCTCTAATTCATTTTATACCATCCTAGGTGATTTTTCAAAGTCACGTCACTGTGCTGCCTGAATTCTGTTTCTTTGCAAAATTTTACCCCTTTCATGATTTCCATGCATAATATATCACTTAGACTCTTATAACCACAAACACTTTCATACTTAACCATTTTAATAACCATTCAACATAAAATACTTACACCTCATTCTTTAGCAAAATCATAATTACAAGCATACAAAATAACTAAATCCCTATACATGCCATAACTCAAACATGTTTCATCATAAAATACCGAGTAGTTTTTCTTGATAGTGTGGACGATCTCCGACTTCTTTAGGATCCTTGAAGTAGCCTTGCAATATTATAAGAGAAAGAGAAATAAAAGACGTAAGCATAAAGCTTAGTAAGTTTACTAGAAAATAAATAACAATATTTAACACAAATAATTAAACTCAAGTGTCTATATCTCTATTTTACTCTTTAGTTAATCTCATACTAGTTCTCTTGCTTGATTACTTAATATACTTATGTTCATAACTTACTCTTCTCTTGCTGCATCGTTGAACATCAAATGTTAATATAATAAATTCTTAACTCCTATAACTCACCTGAGCTTGCCATTTCTTATCTTTAACTGAACTTTCATGTACCTAATTTGTTTACTAGCCCGTTGAACCACATTGGAATAATAAGGATACTCGGGTATCTTCTGATCATAACATGCCAAAGCCATGTCCCAGACATGGTCTTACATGGGATGTACTCATGTCAGTGCCCATGCCATGTCCCAGACATGGTCTTATATGTGTCCTCTCATCTCGGTGCCCATGCCATGTCCCTGACATGGTCTTACAGGGGACCTATCATCTCGGTGCCAATGTCATGTCCCAAACATGGTCTTACATGGGACATCTCATCTCGGTGCCAATGTCATGTCCCAGACATGGTCTTACATGATACCTCTTTACCCAAATGTCATGACATTCGTATCCAGTATCATCCTTATGTATCAACGGGACTTTTAAATTTTAATTCTCTATCATTTCATGCTTGAGTCATCATCAAATAAATTCATGAAATAAATATATAATTGCTGGAAAATAACAACATGAATAATAATTATTAAAATATTGTATTTATTTACCGTAAACTTACCTCGGTACCAATATAGCCCAATTCACCAACTTAGTCTTCAATTTTATTCTTTCCTTTGTCTAACCTCGAGTTTCGTTCTTCTTGATCTAAAATAGCAAATTTAACTCGTTTAATACTCACATTTATCAAAACAGCCCTCGACTCTAACTTTTTTAAAATTATGATTTTGCCCCTAAACTTTTGCATAATTACATTTTTGCCCCAAGGCTCGGAAATTAAACTTCATCCCTTATTCTTATGTTTTATGACATGCTGAACATTTTTCCCTTCTATGGCAACATCAAATTCCCACTCTAACATGTACTTAAGAACATTAGGTATTTTTACCGATTATGTCGTTTTACTCGTTTTCACTTAAAATCGCTTAGAAAAAGTTGTTTAACATAATTTCTAGATTCATATTCTATCATAAAACCTCAAAATAAACACTTTTCACCTATGGGTATTTTTCCAAATATAAACCCTAGGTTAAATTATTGCTAGAATAAGCTAAATTAAGCTACCGGGATCTCAAAAACGTAAAGAACATTAAAAACGGGGCTTGGGATCACTTACTATGGAGCTTGGAAGCTTGAAAACCCTAACTATGGCTCCCCCCTTGCTGATTTCGTCCTAATGAAGAAGATGGTGATTTTTTCCATCTTTTTCCCTTTTAATTCTTTTTATTACTAGATTACCAAATTGCCCCTAACTTAAAAATTTTCTATTTCACCTATTTCATGTTCATTTTTGTCTACCAAGTTACCAATGGTCTAATTACCATATAAGGACCTTCAATTTAAAGTTTCATAACAATTGGACACCTCTAACATGTAGAACTCAACTTTCGTACTTTTTACAATTTAGTCCTTTTTACTAAATTGAGTACCCAAACGTCGAAATTTTCGAACGAAATTTTCACGAAATCATTTTGTGAAATCATAGACCGTAAAAATATAAGAAAAATAAAATTTTCCTCATCGGATTTGTGGTCCCGAAACCACTGTTCCAATAATCTTAAATTTGGGCCATTACAATCTAGCTTGAATTTAATTCGCGTTAGATTGATTGCATTTTTGTTTGTTAAAATTATTGAAATTGTGTTTATGTTGTTATAGGCCTCGGTAAGATGCTTGATTAAGTAAAATCATGACTAAGTTATTCTTACATTACAATTGTTAGGTAACTAATGAATTAATTATTTAAACGGATTGAAATTGTAATTAATGGACACAGTACTTAATTAGTGCATGTTTAATCATCTAAGGTAGCTGAGGGTTAGATTAGCAACGGTATCCAAAAATACATTTGTCTTGCATAACATGCAAGATTATTATGATTAAACTGTTTCAAGGTAAGGATACGTTGTTTCCTCACATAGTCTTTTATGTGCTTATTAAATCGAGTTAATTGTTTGAATTGACATAGGGATATGCACAAGAGATTATTTTGATTTAATAAGTAAGTATGTGCAATAACATATTTGCCTATTAAGATTTGTTTAATCGGTTGAATTGACATAGGGATATAGTCAAGAGATAAATGGATTTTGGTAGGTGAGTATGTTCATAAGTTATCAAATTACTGAGTTGTCGTGAACTTATTCGCAACAATATAAACAAGAGTTTAATAATTCTAAGTTAAGAAATGTAATTAATCTAACACAATTATGTCATCTTGATTAAAATCGTAGTTTGAAATCATGCATTTGAGATTTATTTATTTAGTTCACTCAGCTTAAAATCTTAGTTTTTTAATCACCCTCTTCAAACAAAATATATTTCTTCACCAAAGTGTTTTAAATAGCATTCATAAATAATTATTTTCACAGTCCCTGTGGGTACGATAACTCGACATTTACTTGTCACTTTATTACTTGTTGCGATTGTGTACACTTGCACATTTCCGTCGTTCCAGTCATACTGCATCATTTCAATAATCATGGACTTTACCGAGTATTTCTTTTTAATTCGAACATCCCATACTTTTGCAAATATAATTACATGTTCGTATATACCTTTATCAATTGGTATATTTAACCTTTTTTCGTATTTACAGCTTAATAAAATGAACTAATTAGTCTATCTATAAACAACATAAATTATTCAATTTTAGGCTAAATTTACAATTTAAATAAACAACCTAGGTATATGCTCATAATGAATCACTTGTATTTCTACAAGCTCAAGCACATAGAAAACATGCAATTAAAAATTAAAAATGAAAGAATGAAAACAAAGTAACATAACAAAAAAAATTAGAAAATTTTTGAAGTCACCCGCACACTTTATTCGGCACATTGTCCCTAATGTGCAATAAAAAATATAAAGAAAAGAGGTTACCCGATTGGCGTGATTGTTGCAATACAATTAGTGGAACTGTTCCCCTCTTTCGGTTTTAGCTCTATATTGTTGTGCCCTCAAAAATTGTGAGGTTCCTACAAAGAAAAATTAGAAACACACAAATATATAAAGAAAATACTAAATACTAGCTAATTAAAACTAAATAAACAACTAAAAACCATCCCAAATAAAATTAGAGTACAAAGTCTCAAATATAAAAATAAAAATGTTCAGAATTAGTCGGATTCAGATTCTGACTCCTTTACTAGCTTCCAAATTCTCCTTTTCTTTTCCTTTGCCTGATTGCCCTTATTGTTGTTCATCAGTATCAATGTCTGCTTGTTTTGCTACCTTGTTGTCGATTCCACCAAGTCAGTATCTCGAGTAATATTGTTTTGCATGGTGGTATGCCTATCTTTCAATGTTGACCTCTTAACTGCACTCCTCATTTGGTTTGTTGCATTCCTTTTTGTAGTTGTGGTTTGAATGGTTGCGGGTATAGTGCCATCCACGGAGGTGTTTGTATGCCATACATTTAAGCATAGTGTTTCGCAATTGGCCTGATGTAGGCAATACCTTGCATCATACATTCAAGATGTGCTCAAATGTCACCCTCCCTTGATGTAGTTTGATCTTCGTTCTTATTGATATCTTGCACTTGATTTGTGGGCTTGACATTCTTTGAGAAGTTTCCACTTGGAGGTGGTTGTGGCCATTGGAAATCTTTAATCTCATATTTCTTCGTTGTTTGGGTTGTCGATTTCCCACGTTATTGATTGAATGCCATTTGATATTCCAAGTATTGTTGTATTTTCACAATTTTTTCTTCCAATATATGCTTCTTTGGTTGTGCGACGATACTTCTTACTTGTAATGTCTTCATGTTTGGTTTGAATGGCTCAGAGTTTTCTTCTGTACTCCGCCTTGCTGCCATTTAGTGTTATTTCGTAAATAACTAATTTATTCTATGCTTGGGAGGGGAAGACGACTATACTTGAGCGAATATTTGAGGTTGTTGGCTTCAAAGGTGTTGGTTGTTGATAAGGATATTATATAAAGGCATTCTAGGCCTTGACTTGCCATGTGAACTTGGGGAATATCTTTGAAGATCACGTCAAATCAAAGTTAGAAAGTATTTGAAAATGGCTTGTGTGTCACGCCATAGAGAGGGATGGCGCGATACGAAACTAATTTTTCCTATGTTCTAACATCCATCCAAGGTGTGTCTCGCTATGGCATTTTTATGTGGTGACATCGCTTAGATTTGGCCCCCTCCATGACTTGTAAAAGGTCATCAGTTGCTCATTCATTCACCCTACTAACGTATAGCTTCTTCGTTGTACTCAGAAACCTATTTCCTACTAATTCTAGCACAAAATAAAAAGTATAATTTCTAAATCTAATAATTCAAAAAAAATGAGTATATAATATTTACAAATTAATTAAGTTCGATGGTTAATAATCTATGTCATGCTACCGAAGGCATTTCCTTGAACTTTACCATCAACTTCATTCGTCACTCTCGACCATCGTTACTCTTCATATTGATTCCACTCCTTCTGAGATCTCACCATTTATCCATTTTTTTCGTAATCTAGTTTCCTGCACCAACACAATTAAAGGGATACCCTCAATCGAGGCTATTAAGGTTTAAATTAAGTAAGGCGTAACACTCCTCCCTAGCTAATCCTTCACCTTAGGAATCACAGACGCATTTGAACACTTCTATTTCTTCACCGATTTTTATGATTAACTCGTTCTGCTTGAGATTAATTGTCGATTTAGGAGTGGCCAGAAATGGCCTACCTAATAGAATAGAGATTTCTCGATCTTCCTCAAAGTCAAGGACTACAAAGTTAATAGGGATTATGAATCCCCGTACCTTGACCAACACATCCTCGAGTACACATTTTGGGTGCACCATGGATCTATCGGCAAGTTGTAGTATTATCGAGATTTTTTAGATCCCCGAGTCTGATTTTCTTATAGATTGATAGGGCATCAACTTTATGATATCCCCTAAATCGCAAAAGGCTTTGCTAAAATATCAATCCCCTATCTCTGTTTGGATTGTAAAGCTACTTGTATCTTTTAACTTCGGGGGTATCTTCTTCGCAATTAGCACGCTACATGAGGCATAAATGTTAATGTGCTTGCCCTTTTTCATTTTCTTATGTTGTTTTACAATTTTCTTTGAATACTTGGCATATTTAGAGATTTTCTCGATCAATTCTAATAATAGTAAATTGACATTGAGGGATTTAAACAAATTAAGAAAATTTCTAAAATCTACCTCGTCCCTATTTTATTTGTCCTCCAATCTTGTCGAGAATGGTACCTTCGTTGTGCTCGAGTTTGACATAACTGGCTCAGACACTGATTTAATTACCTCCTCGATTTGCTCATGGTGTTTGGCTTCTTCCTACTCCTACATGGGTTTGTCGACCTTTTTGGGAAGCTCCTCATCTTCATGGATGGGTGTGGTTGATGGCTTCAATGCCTTGCCCAATCACAATGCGATCGCCCTGACATGCCCCTTCCCATCTCTCTGAGGGTTGTTCTCCATATTACTAGAGAGATGTTGACCATTTGTTTTTGAAACATTGTCATCAATTGACTCATTTGGTCACAGAGGCTATCTATTCGTGATTCGAGTCGCCTGCATGTCTCTTGGACTTGTCGAATGTCCATCTTCATTGTTTGCATCTCCCCCTCTAATTGATCAAATATTTGACCATATACAGCATAGTTGTTCCTCGTGGTTCATTGTTGAATTGGTATAGTTTGATAAGGAGGGTTTTGTCGGGTTTGTGCTTGGTTTGCACCTCATTGATTACCTCCCTAGTTAAGGTTCGGATAATCCCTCCAACAAGGATTATAGGTATTTGAATAGGGATCTCTACCCCTATTAACTATGTAACTCGCCCCTCCCGGTTGGTTTTCAGAATGTGGCTCCACCTTCGTCGGCTTGACAGACGTCTCCAAATGGTTAAGCTTTTCAAGAATTTATTGGAATCGATCATCATCATTATATTCATTCACTGCTTTCAACATTGGAGGTTTCGATTTGTACATAAATCAGTCATTGGGCCACATGTACGGGTTCATGACAATGTCTTCAATGATTTTGTAGGCTCGTTCGTACGTGTGGAACATGAAAGATTTGTCGGATGCTCCGTCTAAGCTGCAATTGATGTGTTTGTCCACACCATTATAAAAAATTGTATTTTGATCCACACTTGCAGTCCATGGTGTGGGCACTTCCTTAGCATAGTCTTGAAACGTTCTCACGCCTTGTACAAGGACTCACCTTCATGGTGTTTAATGTTGGCGATTTCTCGCCTACGGAATGGTATGACTAATTAGGAAAAATTTATGGAGAAATGTTTTTTGCTAGATCATTCAATGTGGTGATGGAACTTGGTTCTAATGATTCTAACCAATCAATCGCGTTATCGCACAATGAGAATGGGAATAACCGAAGACACAGAGCATCGTCTCATACTCCGTTATACTTGAAGGAGTTGCAGATTTGTAGGAACCGCTTCAAGTGTTGGTTCAAGTCTTTCACCAATTTTCGTTTTACTTTCAATGTGTTTTGCATCATCTAAATCGTAGTCGTTTTTAGTTTGAAATTATTGGCGTTAATCACCGGCATTCTATGCTACCTCGCACAGCGTCTAGTGCAGGTAGGACATACTCGCACAACATATGCTGACCCATTAGGACTTCTTCCTGAATGTTTCCTTATCGCTTATATGGATCTTCTAATAATGGATTTTCATAGGGTAAACTAATTATCGTAGGTGGATTAGTATTCATTGTTGGACGGTTGCATCTGAGTAGTTGCTCCAAATCTAGGTATGGCTCGATTGAAGTGCTAGAGTTTCAGGCCATAAACGACTTGAAAAGAGAATAAAAAAACAAAAATTACATATCGTATCTTAGGTCTTAACTTTCTTACTTATCTTATTAATTCTAAAAAAATATTTTCACGATTTATAGACGAAACCTTCTCGACAACAGCGCCAACAACTTGATCTCCTATAAAAAAGTTATCATTTATAGTAAAATATAACACCAAAAATATATAAAAATTAAAAAGGTGGTGTCTGCAAGTCCACTGGTCAAATTTTAGTGTAGTTAGTACAACAAAATACTTGGAAGTATTCCGAGGATCATACCTAAAAGAGGATGGAATAAATTATGAAAACCTTTTCACAACTATAAGCCTAAGAAGTAGTAATTAATTCCTAATAAACCTTAAAATAGATTAATGAGATAAATAAAATAAAATAAATAAATAAGAAAAATAAACAAATAATAAAAATCAATAAACTAATCAGGAAGATTAACTCGCTTCAAGGTTTGTAACTAACTTTGGGTTAGGGTTTTAGGGTGGATTAGGTATTGATTAACCAATTATTACCTCCTGGCCTCTAATTATCTAATTGATTTGTTGACACTCGCTTATCTCCTGACCTCACTTTCTCAACCAAGATAAATTATGATACTTGGTTTAACTTATCTCCCTATCTCATCTAGCCTATGATAATTTCCTAAATTCTATTGGTTTAAGAACACGTAATCTATACGAACTAATCCTTTCGAGAAAACCCTAAATCCTTCATTAATCAATTCCCCATCCACCCGTTAATCTCCCCTAAAGGATTTATCCACTCATGTTATTCATATTCTCTATCTTAATTGAACAAGTCATGTGAAGAACACGATTGATTCGGAAGAGAAAATATGATTTGATTAATCGTAGATTTGATATTGAATAGAGAATGGAGTAGCAAATCGATTGATTGAAATAAAGAAATAAATTGAATGCAAAAATAAATAAACTGAAATATATTGATAAAATAAATAAAGTCTTAGATCAAAACTTATTCCAAGAGGAAAAACAAATAGTTATTGAAAAGCCGAAAGAAAATTAATCTACTCCTACTCCTAAACTAGGGCTTTTAAGTGCGTTTATGACGACTTAGTTATATCAAACCCCTAATTTCTTATTTATAAAAGTGTTGGTAACCCAAATAAGGCCTTCGGCACATCCAAGGTCTTCGTACAAATTTGATTGCACGGATCAAAATTGCCTTAATATTCTTAGGCATCACGTCGACTTGTGTCATGCCACACTATATCTATGGCGTAGCATGACATGCAAATCTTGCCTTGTGTCATTAGTTTTTTGCATTGATGGCTTGAGAAACTTGTGCATCACTCGTCCCTTACTTCCACGTGAATTGGGCCTTTAATTCTTCATCCTACACACTCAATGACACATATTTGTACTGCCTAAGGCTCGTGTCGGCCTATTGGGTCACAACATTTATAAAATGTGTTAAAAACACTTATTTTATTAATATTTAATCCTAAGTCCTAAATACTGGAAATGTAATATAAAATCATAAATTTCATAGAAAATAAGCTCCTTAAGTGTGGAATTGACCCAAATTAACTAATACATTTGACGACAGGTCAACCATCTATCAAGTCCAATTGGGAGATGTTTTGTCTTGAACATTATAACAGACTACTCCCAGAAGATAGATACATAGATGTGATTGACTGGACTGAATATACATCAGACTTGACCCAAGAAAAATAGATACCGAATCTGTTAATGGATTTATTCACTTGTGACGTTTATAGTGTGGCATACCTAAATTCTGAGTGCATGATAGACTATGTATGTAACAACCCGTTTTTAGTGAACTCGAAACAGTTTTCGGGACCACAAAACTAACATGAAAATATTTATTTTAATATTATTTAATTTCTATAGCATGCTAGTATTACCATATGAAAATTTCGTTAAGAAATTTTATCATTTGCATGCTTAATTTGATAAAAATGACTAAATCGCATTAAGTGAAAAAGTTGAGTTCTAGTAGTTAAAGGTATTAAATGGCTATAGAACCTTAAATTATGAGTCCTTATGTGGTAATTAAACCATTAATGAAGATATTGGATGTACATGGCTTGGTAATAATGAAATTATGAATTTTTTTAAGGACAAAATGGTAATTTAGTAAATAACGATAAATAAAATAAAACAAAATCAAGTTATCATCTTTTTACTCTTTCTTCAACTGAAAATTTAAATAAAAAGAATCCATGGAAGCTTGCTAGGTTCGACCATGGAGTTTCTGTGTGCATGGTATGCATTTGTCTCTTTTTTAATGATTTCTATGTTTTCGGGATCGTTGTAGCTCAATCTAGCTAGCCCGGGGACTAATTTGCAAAAATGTTAAAATATTAGGGTTTTTCCAGGAATGAATATAGGGTTTTATGTTTTATGGAAGAAAATGGTTAGTTGTTGATAGGTAAACAACTTTTGTTAAGTGATTTTGGATGAAATTGTTAATTAAGGATTCAATTCAAAAATAGAAATTATACATGGTGAAATTGTGAAATAAAGAAATGTAGGGCTTGCTAAGGACCTATATGAAATTCGGCTATGGTGGGTTGTGGGTGAATTGCATGAATTTTTATTTTATTAGCTAGGGACTAAATTGTAATGAAATTAAAATTATAGGGGAAAAATGTAATTTTGCTAAAATATGAGTCTGGATTGAATTGAATAAAATAATTATTAAATTGAGTTGAATTTATTCATTTAGATCAAGACAAACCTCATACGGCTTTAGATTGAGGCAAAGATAAAATTTCAAAATAATCTTCTTTGTATCTACGTTTTATAGTCGAGGTAAGTTTGTGTAATTATATTGCATTTATATGTCTCATTTTGAAATATTTATGTAACATGGATTGTTATTTATAAATCTGTCACATATCCAACCATGTTACGTCGACTACCGAGCCCCGTTTGAACTTTAGGAATACGTAGGATACAAATGACATGTCATTAGGGTTTACATGATTTAGGTGTTGGTCTTGAACATCTTACCGATGGTTGTGGTCCGGCATGTGTTGTAGATACTCCACATCTCACGTGAGATGCATCGTATAACTACGTTCCAACCCACAGCTTGTGTGAGATGCATCGTATAGCTACATTACAACCGACAGCTCGTGTGAGCATACTTATTCACAGCTCCTGTGAGCATATATGTACAGGAATTGACGGATTACAGTTGCATGAGTTAGCACACTTTGTATGAGCTATCCCAAGTATCCAACGGTATTCTAAATGGTTCAACGAACATTATTAGGAAAAGAAATGGTAAGAGCATGATATGAAAATCCTTAGTATGGTCATACATGGTAATATTGTAAGTTGAGATGAGTAATAAACTCATGTGATATATGTTGGGACTAAATGGCTATTCATGTCAAAATGCCTATGATTTATATCTTGTATGCTAACAAGTTTGGTGTGGATGCTTAGGGTTTGGCCAAGCTTTGGTTGGATCATGCCATGTTAATTTAATAAATGTTATGTATTAAAACGGTAAGTTAAGTTTTATATTATACGAACTTACTAAGCATTTATGCTTACTCTGTGTTATTTTTCCATGTTTTATAGTGCATCGGAAGCTCGTTCGAGTTGGAAGCTTGTCGGAGTTATATCCCACTATCCATCGGCTAAATCACTAGATTTTGGTATTTTTAATTTTTGGTTATAATGGCACGTATAGGTGTTTTGGTTGATGTTTTAGCCATTTTTTTGGCTTGTAATTATGTTTTTTTTTGTATGATTGAAATGGTGGATATGTTGATATATGTAAGTTGCCTTATGATGAAATTGTTGTTGTGTTTGGCATATATTTATGCGTGGACTATAATGGTTGATATCATGGCTTATGGTGCTTGATTGATGGAAGATGGAATGGTAGTTAAAATGTATGTTATGAGTTGTCCTTTGATATGCTTGAATGTGGTTATTTGGTATAGGTAATGTAGTTGACATTTATGGCTATTTGTGCTAATGCTTGTAAATGAACATTGAATGGCCAAATTGGTATAATGAGTGTGACTATAATATGTGAATATGGAGATAAATGTTGGCATGAAATTAATTACAAGTTAGTTGATCTGTGCCTATATTATGCATCTATAAAGTACATGTTAGTTGTTGTGATTGAGATGCCCTTTGGGAATATTGGTTGTATGTGCCATATTAATTTAGTTTGGTGATGCATTTTTTAATTGCAACTTGAAGGCCTGTTTATATGTGGAAAAATTGATTGTAGGTATGTGCATGAAAGGGTGAGAAAAATGGCTTGGAAATGGCTTATTTTTCGTCCACACGGCCATAGACACGGGCGTGTGTCTCAGCTTGTGTGACACACGGCCATGTGTCCCCTGTAGCTTACTAAGGGTTGCAAGTCAAGTAGTTACATGGCCTAGCACATAGCCAGGCACACGGGCGTGTGAGGCCATTTCAAAGGGCACACGACCTGACACCCAGGTGTGTGGCTTGGCCGTGTAACCCAAGTTAGAGAGTTACACAGGCTGGGACACGGTTGTGTGTCCCTACTTCAAATGTCCACACAACCTGAGACACATGCATGTGTCTCACCCGTATGACCTCTACAATTTGAAAAATTTTCACCTTTTTCTGAAAAATTCTATATGTTTTCAATTTAGTCCCGATTTGTTTCTATTGTGTTTTTAAGTCCTCGAGGGCTCGTTTAAGGGACAATATCTATGTTATTAATGGAATCTTCCATGATTGATGTTGTGAAGTAAATGATTTAAATTTTTTATTATTTTGAAATGTAATCTCTGATAATGCTCCATAGCCCTATTCCAGCGACAGATAAGGTTAGGGTGTTACAATGTATGCATGATTCATATACTTTGATGTAAGTAAAAGCATGAGATCAAATAGACAAGTAATCAAAAGTTGGTGTGTTGGGTATTTGACTTCTGTAGTATGTAAGATCATTCACAATAGTGGAATTCATAGCTTGATACATGGGTAAATGATATCCTCTCATTGACATTACATGGTTGATGAAAAGTAAAACTAGTCACGGGTCGTTCGTCTTTGTGATGAATGACTTGATTACTTTTTAATAGTAATTGATTTTTCATGAAGGAAAATGTACTGATAAAAATGAGATAAAATATGATCATATTAGGAGAATAGATATTATCCCAAAGAGATTAAGGATACCGTATAAGGGTAACACACTTATGACAAGGTCATTAGACAAGCACTGATTGAGTTGCTTTCGTAAGGGTATGCTATTAGGGAGAGCTCAGTCACGATATTATAATGGAATGACTTCGTGACTAAATGAGTTTATAATTAATAGGCGAAAAAGGGAACTTAATTATAAATCATTTGAACCCTAATTGCACATGTCCAATCAGTCCTTCCACTAGCTCATTGAAACAAGAAATGAATTGCATGGCGAATCAAATGAACATAAATGGATAGAAATGGTGAAAATGGAGAAATTGAAAGCATTTGGAAATGATTATGGTTTTCTCCAAATGATAATGACAATGGAGAAATTAAATCATTTGAAAATGAATGTCGTTTTCTCCAAAAAGAAAATGACCTGGAAATGAATTTATGATTTTTGAATAAAATGAAGTTCAAAAATGGAAATAAATCACTTGGTAATAGTGAAGAACAGTTTAATGTAAAAATATTAAATATATTTTCTCATAAATTCTTTTACGGTAAAGTCGTTATGATTTTAACAAAATTAGAATTTGTTGAGATTATTATTTAATTGGAAATAAATTGAGATGTTTATTTTGGGAAATAGAAAAAAATATCGAGTTGGGTCGAATTATAAAGTACTAGGTTAAAATTCCAGAAAGTACTTGTAATTGGATCCAATATGAGAGAGGCCCAAAAGCCTCTCATGTTAAAGGGTGGGACGACAAACCCTAGTATTAATAACTAGGGTCGTCCTCCCCTATATTTCTAGTTAGACTAGGTGTTAAACTAAGCTTTATGTGATAAAAGTTTTGTTATAACAAAGATAATGTTTTTGAATAAAACTTAATGAATTTCAAAGTGACAATTTATTTCAAAATATTTCTAAGAGATAAAATCTTAAATCTACCCTTCAAGGTGTTTGTAATGATACTATAGGCTTTAATGATCACTAAAATTAGGCATTAAATGCCCAAAGTATCAATACCCTTTCAAAGGTATCGATATCTGTTGTTGCAGAAGATATTGATGCACTGGTTATTACATCTCCAACGACTTTATTAAATTTCTCACCAACCCAAACAGTTGGAAATAAATTAGAACGTATAAATACCAACTTGCAAAGCTTGTACAACAACAAGAGAGATTACAAAAAATCAAAAGTTATCAAGAAAGATCAACAATTCTTTTATCAACCTTTTGTGCTTCAATTCTTCATATTTTTCTTACAAACACTTATGAGCGAGTAATTCTTTGTATGTTATCAGCTCAAGTGTTTTTATTGTGTGAGTGCTTAATTGGCATACATCCTAAACTTGTAAGGATTGTTTCTTTGTTTGCTCACTTGTCTGCTCTTTTGAAAGGGTTTAAGTTTTAAGATTTGGGTAGAAATCTTAAGGGAATTATAAGGTTAAACATTGCCCTAAAAGGTTGGTCAAATGAATTTTGGAAAATTCTTAGTTGTGGAAAGTTATGGTAGTGGAGTAGGCAATTGAGGTTGAACCACTCTAAATTCTTGTATTCATTGTCTTATCTTTTTATTCTTGCTTCCACGAGTTTTTAAAATGCCAATTCACCCCTTCTTGGCTATCTTAGTTGATTGATCGAGCTAACACTAGGAGTTCCTTTTTCTAGTTAAAATAAGCTTCTACAATTCAACAATGGTTTTACTTCGTCTCCCTATAAATAGATGGCACCAATAGAGCTAAAAACACAAATTTAAGAAATTGTTACACAGCTCGAAAACAGTGAGAGTTTTATTCTCTGAATACTAAATCTATTTTTCAGAATAACAAATCTGACGGTTTCTATTGAGAAGAGATTCTTTTTCTCACTAAAAGTTAAGAAAACTATTTTATGGTTTCGTGTTTGATTCGAATTGTTCGAACCCACGCTCGAAACAATTTGTGAAATGGGAATAGTGGAGAAGGTCATTCAGTTGAAAGTTAGGAATGTGAAGGATCTATCTAGCCAAAAACACAGATACAATTTTGATAAAGGGTTTTTTGCTATAAATATCACAAACCGGCTCCGTTTTTAAAATTTTTATTTTTCGTTCTACAAGAAAACTATTTTCAAACCGGATTTTTTCCAACAAGAATAGTAAGAGTTGGTATAGTTTTATAATGAGAAATTATACAAGCTAATAAATTTAGCTATCTTGCTAAAGAAAAGCCATTTATTTGGTCTGTACTCTTAAAGGACTAAAGTGATTGGTTTCTTTATTCATTGTCCAACTTCAAGTTGATTAAAGTTATGGAAATGGAATGTTTGAAAATGTTAATAAAAATTAGAGTTTTGGCCACAACTATGCCAACTATTTCTTAAAAGAAAAAATGAAACAATGTCCAAAAGCATGTTGTAAAATAGAATTTTGGACATGTTAGCCTATAAATCAATTATATTAATGATTCAATCTCTAAAATAATGAATGCCTGAGCAAATAAGTTTTTACGACTAGTAGTACTACAACTAGAATGAATTTTGATCCTATCACAAGCCACCGATAATGGGTACCCAACTTTTAATTAGCAATCACTAATTTTAAAGTTCAATGGGTAAAAACAAGTAATTGTTATGTGTTTGTGATGCACTAGTAAAACTCATTCTAAAACAATTTTAATGGAAACTAGTGCGATCCATGTGTATAGTTGATAAGTTCTGAATCTTCTTAAATGAGTTCATTATTTGATATTTAAATGTCTAAAGAAAATGAGACATTAAATGAACTCTCTATATAAACCTAAAAAAGTGGTTATGCTTCAACAAGTAGAGGTGAGGTATCTATTATAAATGTTCATCATAAACAAGATAAGCACATAATCATAATAGTGCTAAAAGTGAACAACCTCTAATAGTAATATATAAATGAATATTATGTATGATGTGTTTCCACTTCTAATTCTAGGAGTTGCGGTTTAATCTTAATACCAAAAACTTCATTAGAACTTTGAAATACATCCACTAATTGATGGTTCAAATCGAGAAATGCCATCTTGTATACATAATATTTGTTTGCGTAAAAGATTATAAAGTAAGTTACCAACATTTTAAACTAAGGGGGGATTGTTAGTAGTTTACAATGTTGGTAGATAACAATATTTTGTTATTTAGAAAAGTCTAAAAATTATAACTATTAATGAATAGTTGTATTGTAAAGACATAACTTTTGTATGTAAAGTTGTCTTATAAAAATATAACTTTTATGTAAGGTTATTTTTTAAAATAACACAATCATATAAAATGGTCATCTCATTAAAAAAATACTTTCCCATGAAATGATATCTCATGAAAAGATATATCTACTGGATGTCTGGATTTTTCTATAAGTTATTTTCATTATTTTGTTTAGAGCTTTAGGGGCTTTATTATATCTTAAAGCCTAAAAAAGTGTTTAAGAAGTCTCAAAACCATTTTATTTTACTAATGTTATTAGTGGTGAGCAAAACTCGATTCAACTCGAAAAAATCAAAAAAAAATTTGAATTTCGAGTTAAACGAATCGAGTTATTCGAGTTAATCGAGTTATTCGAATCAACTCGAATTTTATTTTGAATTTCGAGTTCGAATCGAGTTGAGTTTTCGAATTCGAATAACTCGAATAATTCGAATATCAAACTATAATATTTTACATTTTTACCCCAAACTCCCAAACCTTTTTACTTTTCCCTCAAAACTTTTACTCATTCCCACTTTCCCCCAAAACTTTTACTCCCTTCCCCTCCCAACCCCCCAATCTACCCAAAATCCATTTCCCACCAAAATTTTACTCTCCCATTTATTTTTTCTCAAAATTTTACTCCCAAAAACCCTCAAAACCTTTTATTTTCCCCCAAAATTTTTACTCTCTCCCATTTTTCCCCTAAAACTTTTATTCCCTTCCCATCCCACCTCTCATCTATCCCAAACCCTCCCCCCTCCAATTTTTTTTAAATATTTTCCCTCCAAAATTTTACTCCCCCTATTTACTTTCCCTCAAACTTTTATTCCCCAAAACTTTGTATTTTTCCCCTAAACTTTTACTTCTCACCCTTTACTCTCAAATATAAAATCAAAATTATCCAAAAAAAATCACTAAACATAAATAGTAATAATTTTATTTATATCTACTATTTATATTATTAAATTAAATTTCACGTTTTATATTATTTATATTATTGAATTGTTTAGTCATAAAATTGAATTTTATTAAAATTGAAATTGAATTATTAATTATGCCATAAAATATTCGTGTTAAAATTTTATATTGGTATCAATTTCACATTTTATTTTTAAAATAACTTTTATTAAAAAAATCATATTTTTACATTTAATATATTTTTAATTCTAAAATACATAGTGACAAGAATCTGAAGATAATTGAAACAACTAAGCAATCAAAGAA
This sequence comes from Gossypium hirsutum, assembly GCF_007990345.1. Classification (NCBI taxonomy): domain Eukaryota; kingdom Viridiplantae; phylum Streptophyta; class Magnoliopsida; order Malvales; family Malvaceae; genus Gossypium; species Gossypium hirsutum. The sequence goes on from NC_053443.1 coordinate 36,739,753, forward strand.
GCTAACCAATATATAAAAAATTAATAAATAAATTATGAAGTGATGAAAGTTAATAAAAATTTTGATTAAGGTGGACAAATTTTATTACAATGGGTGACAATGGTTACAAGGACCCAAAATTATTTTTTAAAATTTAACTCGAACAAATATATTCGATTCGATTCGGATCCGATTCGATTCGAATTCCATCTCACTCGACTCGATTCGAGAAAACTTCAAATAAAGTTAGGATGATAAAATGAGATTCGAAAACTCGATTAACTCGAAAATTTTCGATTCGATTCGATTCGATCGAATGCTCACCCCTAAATGTTATTGTATTTTCTTCTTTCCTTATTAGCATAGCTTTCTTTACGCAACTTGTTTACTCCTAGAACATGTTAAAAAAAAAAACTCATTCAAATCAATTTTACAATATATATATACCTAATGTAATATTTGAAGAAGCTAATTCCCCAACATGTTTCAAACTCTAGAATCCAACTCTTTTTTTTCTTTTTCCATTAATTTAGTGCTTTCAGCTTTTTTTTCTCTCTTTCTAGACTTCATAACAAAAACACAAAATAAAGTAGAAAGTTATGGGAACTTTACAGGCTCGTTTCTCTATTGGTTTACTTGCACCAAAATTTCTTGGTTTTTATTTCTCACGTTCCATAAAATCAAGCCATTTTGTTTTTTGGTTTTATATCTTTGTTTATTTTTTACCTTGAATTTATCGTCTTCGGTCTCTTATTTTGTATTTGTTTTTGGAGATTTATAATTAAATAAGTTTATTTATATATTATATGTATATACCTAAAAGGTAGTAGTTCAAAATAAAAGAAAGGATTACTACATTCAAATTTTACACCAGTTGAATACCATATTTAATATTATTTTATCATCAACTAAACTAAACCCAATCCAAAAAATCGAATATATATATATAAAAAGTTTTGGTTTTTGTCTAATATTTTGATCTGATTATTGAAGATTGAATGTTGCAAGGTCACTATCAGTAGGGCCATCTTTGCATAGCCATGGAATTTATTCATAAACTTTGCTTTTTCTACATTCATATTTCAGCAATCTATATGCTTAATTGGACGGTGCAGATTGTTATGTCCATCAATTTCTTTATAACTTTGTCCCATTAATCAAAGGAAGAAAAAATAAAAAATCAAACCTTTCAATAAGGCTAGGGAGAGCCTATATTCAATGATAGTTTCCATACAAACACTATTCAATTTCCTTGTGGTTGCCGTCTCTCTCTCTCTCCTTTTTATTTATTTTTATTTTTATATTATTATTCGTTTGATCTTATAAAAAGTCTACCATGTTTATCTTCAACCTTCCATTTTGATCATCTCCCTAAAAACCCACTATTTTGCAACCCATGTGTGTTGTGAATCTCTTACTAACTATGGATTTAGACGATGAGAGGGTTGCAAAAAGAAGGAAAACCATGCTTGAAGATGATCGTGGTGTTGGACAGCAGACGACAACTGAGATGGAAACCCTTCCCCATGAAATCATCGTCGACATACTGTCAAGGTTGCCGATAACATCTTTGGTGCAATTCAAGTTCGTATGCAAAGGATGGCGTGCTTTAGCTCAAGATCCTCTCCTTGCTGATATGCAACTTTCCTGGAAAGCTCCGACCACTAATCCATGCCTCATCCTTCACTGCGATTTTCCCATCCGAAACCAGCTCTATTTCGTTGATTTATCGGTTCACAATCACGATAAGGACAAGGTAAAAAGATTATATGTGCCTTTCCAGACATCGTTGCCTGAATTCGATGTAGTTGGAACATGCAATGGTTTATTATGCTTGTCTGATTCATTATACAACGAGGCACTTTATGTTTACAACCCTTTCACCATGGATTTCATGGAGCTGCCAAAGTCTAGACAATATTCAGATCAGGAAGTAGTGTTCGGGTTCGGATTCCATCAGAAAACGAAGCAATACAAGGTAGTTAAGATAGTTTATTATAGGAACACTAGTAGTAGTAGCTACAGCCGTGCCCGAAGAGTGGTTTATCCTCAATCAGATGTTCAGGTATTCACCCTTGGAACCTCTGCATGGAGGAGTCTAGGGAAAGTAGCGTACCAGCTCATAAGGCGACCCTCTGAGGCTTTGGTTAACGGAAGGCTTCATTGGGTGAGTAGGCCCCGGAGATATTACCCAGCTCGCCGCCTTATGTCATTTGACTTAGAGGACGAACAATTCCGGGAGGTCCCGAAACCTGATTGCGGTGGCCTAAACAGGTGTAACTTCCATTTGTGTGTTTTAAGAGGTTTTCTTGCAGCAGCTGTTTATGGGAATTATGGGAAATTGGAGATATGGGTTATGAAGGATTATAATGTGAAGGAGTCTTGGATAAAAGAGTTCAGCATTGGAGCTTATATGCCGAAATGTTTGAAACAAAATTTGGTCCGAGATAGGCCATTGAAGATATGGAAGAATCCTTCAAATGGTAAAGTTGTTCGATTTCTTTGCTTACTAGACAACGGTGAAATCCTGTTGGAGTATAAGAACAGGGTTATAGTCTCCTATGATCCCAAGAAAGGGAAATTTACGGATCTTGTATTTCAGGGAATTCCTCATTGGTTTCAAACAGTTGTTCATGCGGGAAGCTTCAATTGGATCAACACCCCTTCTTGATTTCTGAAAATTGCTGCAAATCAAAAAGTCTATATATTTCAATGTATGTTTGTACTTGTTGAATCTACATTTATTTCTTACCTTCATGCATCTCATTGTAATTTATGAATGTTGTTAATATCCAATCCAAATTTAGCAACTTTAGATATGAATTTATGTTTGCAAAATACAAGTGATGAAATTTGAAGGAGTTCATCAAACAAATTGGAGAAATATACAATATCAAGGAAAAGAAAAAAGAAAAAAAGCTCAACCACCATCAGTACAGATAATTAAAATTATCTGATGCCTGGCAATAAACAAGTATTCAACGATATGAATCTGTTTCAAACCTTGGTTTTTTAGTTTTTTATTTTTATTATATATGCATGTGCAGTGCTCAGGGATTTGTCTTTCTCCCAACTCACCGGCATTATAAATTGTGACATTATAATAATGAAAACAATAGTTTGCAACCATTTAACTATTTTTCGTACATTTTTTCTGAATTCTTCTTCCAAGCTTGGATTGAATTTTCATGGCCAAAGCAAAGATAAGTGGGTGCTTAATCAATTTATATAGCCTTTTTTTTCTCTGAATGTCCTAAAGCGTTGCATAGGATTGGTAGTTGAACCACTCAAGTCTTGCACCTAAAAAAAAGATAATGGGAAAAGAAAAAAAGAAAAAAAAGTCATCTCATCGTTGCTTTTTCCACTGCTCTAAAGTTGAATAAAATTGGCCTAAAGTCGAGTGACAAAAGGGGCCTATGATGTGTCATGTAGTGGCACATGCTGAGAGATTCCCCCCATAATACATCTCTCTAATTTGAAACTAAACTCATATAATTTTAAAAATAAGTACATATTTGTGAATGTAATAATAATGATTTCCATTTTACATTGAAGTATTTAACTATTTCCACTATCTTGCGCCCCGTCCCTTGCAGCTATATATCTATTTTTTTCTATAATGTATAAATGTATCTTTGGCGCTTTTCCATGACTATATGACATCAGTGGCAAACCAAGGCAAGCACATGCATGAACCATCCCTGACCACATTTAAAAATATATATATCAATAATCAAAGTATGAATATAAAGTTTTTAAATTATTAAAATTTATATAAATATAAAATAATTTGTTATTTATACGAATAAAAAGTTTAGCATTATCCGATTCCCTTTGGTTTCGACCCCAAGAAAATTAATAGAAATAGTCCCTTTAGGCTTGTAATGCAGCGGCTGAAACACTAGTTTTCGTTGGTTACTTGTACGCACGTATTCGAAGTTTTTGAATTATGTGCTTTATGCTTTTTTTTTTAATTCATTCTTATACTATTTTTAAAATAGTTTTTCATTTATTTATATTATTAACTGTTGATGTAGATGACGTAGTAATTAAATAGTAATATATGATATATATAATATGTCATATATACTTTATGTTAGTGGCAATATTTTAAAAATTTAAAATTAAATTATTTTTATAATTATTTGAGTAAGTTACAATATACAGTATTAAAAATTTTTAAAAATCAAAATAAAAAAATCTAAAAGCTTGGAAGTTTAAAATTCTTTAAAAGAATAGTAGAACCTAAAAGCTTAAAAATCTAATATTAGAAACCTAACTTCAAGTATCCAAAATCTAATTGAAAAAAGCTTTTAAAAAATCTTAAAATAAAATCCCAAATTCTAATAAAAACCTAAACCAAACCTATAATATTTTAAATTGATCCTAAGTTCCTAAAATCTAATATCTAAACAACGAAATTAAAATATGTGAGCCTAAATATTGTACCTAAATCTACAAGCAACCAATAATCCAAGACATCGTGGGAATATCAATTCAAATTTTATATTGAAACACAAAATGCTAAAATAAACCTAGGTCATACTCTTCAAATGTTTCATTTGAAAATTTTAAAACTTTTCTTATTTGATAATTATAATACTTTTCAGAAATCGAAATTCTTGATCAATAGAAGAATAAGATCATCATTTTTGGTCAATAAGGTACCAAAGTGGATGATTGACATGCTAAAAATAATTGCAAGAAATCTTTTAATAACATGGATTCCTAATTCTCAATTATATCCCATGATCAAGACAGTTGGTTGAATCTCGTGAAATCATTTTATAGAAGTTCATTGATACTTTTTTATAAAGCAAATTGACTTCGATTCTTGAATAATTCACATCACTTCTGCTTCTATTGTAACAAAAGATTTCCTTTTTATGTGGAAAAGGCCCATATCAAGAAATATGATTTTACATATGGACAATTCCTTAATATCTTGTCCATTCACAACAAAATATTTTATTTTTACGGTGATAAAAAAAATATGCTTTTGTAGAGAGATTCTATTTCACCTTCATTAATCGTATCGTAGGTATCTACCATATTCGTATCCCTATCTCTATTTCTAAAATCCTATTTTAGAAATTCAAATTATAGAATTAAAATAATAAATAGGATTTGGTTTGTTTATTTTATTATTTATCATTTAAATATATATAAATTTAAATACGTTAATAATATAAAATTATATGTAAATAGGTTTTTACTCAAGTAATATAAAAATAATAATTAAATACGAAGAAGGTACAGAAGGCAGATTAATTACGAAAATAGGCATTTGCTACAGTGTTTTGATGGTGCCACATGACAAATTAGCGGCACCAAGCTGAAATGTGATGACCTAAAATATTCAGGAACCTAATATGTAAATTTCCCATATTAGTTAGCAGCTGAAAAAGAAAGCTTTAAGGGTGCCATCTCGCGGCGTAAATTGCTTCATAACCCCCATTGTTTATTATTTTATTTTATTCCCCTTTAACACTAAAAATAAATAAAATAATAAAATTTTTCGAAATTGTTCAAGGTCTCCTGGTGATGTTCATGGCTGCCTACGGGAGAAATTGAAGCAAGCAACGTTCATGCCTGCCCTTAGTAGCTTCTCAATCATGGGTGCCGATCGCAATGTCAAACCCAGAGTGCAAACAATTTTGTTTTTGGCGATACAAACATCATTTCGAAGCTCCTTCAAGATCCCATCAATGTCGATATTCACCATTTATTTTTTTGTTTGCTCGAATTAAAAATTTGCTCTATTGCACCTATTACCAAATAAAAAATATTAAAAGTCATCAATGAAAAAGATTAGGGAAGAAAATCTAGACAAAAAGAACATTAAAATAAACAAAATGGGGTTAAGGTAGGATTGGTGAAAGAAATCAATAAAGAGATGGTTTTTTAAGATATATATATAATCAACTATGAATAAATTACTAGCAAACAGAAACTAAAATAAAAATAAAATTGCTTTATGTTGAGTTCAATTGAGAAATGAGGTACTATACTTTATAAGCCAAAAAAAAAACAAAGGAAAAAGAGTGAGTTTTGAAGAACAGGAAAAATATTTTTCGAAAAATAAATAAAACTTTTGGTGTTAAAAGAAAAGAAAATAAAATAATAAAGAATAGAGTTTATGACGTAATTTACCCATTTAAAATTTGGTGTTGCCACACTGATGACACCCTTGAAGCCTTTTTTTTCAGTTGCCAACTAAAATGGAAAATTTACATATTAGGTCCTTGAATATTTTAGGTCATCACATTTTAGCCTAGTGCCGCCAATTTATCATGCGGCACCATCAGGACACTGTAGCAAATACCTGTTTTCGTAATTAATCTGTTTTCCATACATTTTTCGTAATTAAATATTTTTTATATTACTTAGGTAAAAAAGCCTATGTAATAGGTATGAAAAAAGAGAAATATAACTAAAACAATAGTATCCTACAAGATACTTAAAGAAAATATCGTACTATGGTTTGATTCTAAATGGAGTTAGAAATCGTTGTGTCACTTATTCTTATTGTTTACTATTACTATAAATCTACATTGATTTACTATCTTAATTACAAGGAAATCTTTCATGATTTGGTTTTGAGTTAGCAACTTTTTTTTTCATTCGTTTCTTTTTCGTTTTTGATCAGAAAATAGAAAAGTTGGGTGAATTAAAAACTCAAAGGAGGTTCATGGCCAAGAGTAAAGATGTTCAAGTAACGATTATTTTGGAATGTACCAGTTGTGTTCAAAATGGTGTTATTAAGGAATCAACATGTATTTCCTAGTATATTACTAAAAAAAATCAACACAATACGCCCAGTCGATCGAAATTGAAGAAATTTTGTCCCTATTGTTACAAACATACAATTCACAGGGAGATAAAGAAATAAATCGAATAAAGTGCTCATATGTCACCCGTTCTTAATAATATGAAAAATATGACATTAGGTATGTAATATATTAAATATAAGTATATAATTAGTTATATATATTGCACATGTTTCTTTTTTTCCCTTCATGCGATCAAAAAATAAAGAAATAGTTAATATATTCAAGATAATTATGTATTTACAAAATACTATCTCAATTCATCCTATTTCATCAGACTCAAGATGTGATATGGTTCTGAAGGATGAACTGGGGGGTTCCAATACGATTTCATTCTTGAACAAAAATCTATTTTTTGATTTAATTCATCTATTCCATAACCAGAATAAAGGGGATACACGTTACACCACGATTTTGAATCAGATGAGAAATTTCAAGAAATGATAGATCTATTCACTCTATCAATAATTGAGTCGAATCTGGTGTATTATAAAGGATTTGTCTTTTCTATTTATTCCTACGAATTGGACCAAAAATAATTCTTCAACGAGGTATATAAATACAAAAATACATGGCAAATCATATCATGAAAGTGATAAAATAAGATGGAAATGCTAAAAATGAAATCTAAAAAATAATAAATGTTAGAAATAGAAAAGGATAAATAAAACAAAAATGAAATGAGAAATGCATGTAAATAAAATAATGGTTAGTATTTGGTACACCAATAGTATTTTTATTTATTTCATAAGCAAAATTAATAAAATGTCATGCGTCTCTTTTTTTTTTAATATTTTACTATATATCCTATAAGACACTTGTCAACCCCTCCATTCTGCTCGTAGAGTCTAAAAATTATTCTGGTAGTAGTGTACCAAATATTTTCTTATAAAATAATATATATAAATATATATATATGAAATAGAATGAAAATAGTATATGGAAAATCAAAATGAAAAGTAATAATGGAAATAAAATAAAATTTTAAAGGGATCTATATTGTTTACTAAATTAAAAGGAGTATGAAACAGAGGTACTAAATAAGCAATTAATTTATGCTCAAAATGTTAAAATTGGATTTTTTATAATGATAATATAAAAATTAATTGATTACAAAAATGAGTTGGGAGAGAAATTATTACGGGAATGGATTGTTTGCTACAATTCATGTCGGTGCTGCCTGACACACCGGATGCATCACCCCTCTTTTTTGGCCAATCATCACATAATCATTAGCTATTTAAAAAAAAATTTATTGGTGCCACCACTATGTCAGGTGGCACTCGTATATATTTTTCAGTATACATGTGAGAAAAATAATAATAATGGTGTTGCTGATATGTCAGGCGACACCAATGATATTTTAAAAAATTCATTGTTAGGGAAAAAATCTAAGATGAAAACAAAATATCTTTTAATTAGTGTCGCCGGTGTGTCAGGCGGCATTGTTGGATTTTAAAAAAAAAGATTTGGATTGAAAGAGAAAAAAAAGCTAGGAAAAAAGTATAAGTTGTTAGGGGGAGCCCGTGACCTAATTTTTTCGACTTTCTTTTTTTTTCCCTTCCCTCTTCTTTAAGCCATTGTGCCCCTTCCCTCAAATTCAATTTGAAATTGAGGTTCAAAAAGAATTTTTTATTTTCTTTTGTTGGTTGGTATAAAATTGGTTTGTATTAGTGTTTTAAGGAGAAAGTTTCATAATTTTAAGGTTTGTTTTTATTGTTTATTATAATAATTTATATATTATATAAATGTTTATATTAATTTATTGTTAATAGTTAGATTTGATTTTTATATTTAATATTTAAGATTATATTTTTGTTTGTAAAGATTATATTTGCGTTTAAGTTATAAGGATAGATCAAGATAGCTTTAATGTATATTTTTTTAGTTTGTAATAATAATTTATATATTATAATATTTTACATATAATTTTTAATTTTAATGTTTAATATTATAAAAATAATATAAATAATTAAATAATTATAAAAATGGGATAGGGAAAATTTAATTGCAGGAATGGGTTGTTTGCTACAGTTAGTTTGTGTTTATATTTATATTTTTTTAATAAAGATACTTAAATTTTAGTTGAAAAAAACGGGTTACTGTACTTTATTTTAATAAATGTTTTGTTTAGTTGGTGATTAAGTTTGTTTGTGTAGATATCGAAATGGGTTCTTTAATCAGAGCAACTGATCACACAACAATGATGATTAACTAATGCAGTAATTTATTATGGACGGGTGATTATCGCATGTTGAGGGCATGTGTCCATGGTTCGAGCTATCGGCCAGACGAACGTACTTATCCATACTTGGATGCCGTCGAATTTGAAATTGCGGCATTGATCAGGATGTTTGAGTTGAGGTCCGACTTAATATCTACCTTAGTTTAGTAGTGGCGCTTGGAGACCTACACATTTCATTTGTTGTGTGGGGAGTGCACATCACCCTAGAAGATATTGCATTGCAACTCGGGCTCCCAGTTGACGGTGATATGATAACAGGTTCAAGTAAAGTGTTTGAACCTATAACACTCTGCTATTAGTTTCTTGGACGATCACCCAGTGATAGTGAAGTTGGGTTTACCAGTTTGAAAATTTCCTAGTTAAAGTAGAATTTCGAAACCTTATTGAGTAAGAGAAGATGTGCACTTCTCGAGCATATATGCTTTAGCTGATAAAAGGGGTACTTATGTCGAACACAAATAATAATAAAGCCCATTTGATGTACTTGCCTCAATTGGCTGATTTGCAAGCTACCCGTTCGTACAATTGGGGCTCAACAGTATTAGCGATGTTGTACCATAACCTTTGTTGGGAGACAAACCATGATACACAAGATATAGGTGGGTGCTTGACACTGCTGCAATCCTGGGCGATGTACAAGATGCCATTTTTGGCATCACTGAGTCACCAACAACATGTGTTCCCACTTATAAATAGGTAAAAAAAATTTAAAAATTCGATCAAGAATTTTTTTATGAAAATGTTACCTTAGAAGTTTCATTTATTTTCAGATGGTTTACTTGCCCGGGGATTAGGAAGTCTAAAACCCTCGTTGTCTATGGATAAATGATTGAGGCATACATTAGGGAGGAATTAACTTTTTTAAAAAATAAAATTATATTCATGTCATGAATTACTTTATTTATTTTATTTTACTCATGTGACTATAACCATGTTATTAATTATGCAATTCATGTGGATTTCATATACTACACCGAACATGGTGAGTGTCATTCCCCTGTCGGCTCACAACCATTCACACGTGTGGTGCATTAACGCACCCATATTAAATTTTTCAACACTTGGGTGGTGCAATAGGGATCGAGTTCTACGAAAATTTGGGTGCACACAAGATGTTCTGACCATTCCACAGACCTTTGACAATGTTATTAACATTAATAAGAGGAGAAAAGAAGCAAAGAATTGAGAATTGGAGCATCAACAATATATTGCATTGTGGAAGACCCGGATGGAGAGGAGTCCTCGATTAGAGTCTTGTATGTGGAATTTCACGCCCTTGGTCCAGTACCAACGTTGGTACATAGAGAATAGGTTGTTGTATTTATTTGGTGGCCAATTGACGATAGGTCATCGACATATGCATCGATGAGGGCATCAACATAGTGGACCGAGTCAATCACATCGTTGCCTAGGTCATCTGCCTCTTTCTCTGTAACCCAAGGCCGAGCTCAAACTCGAACCTGCAAGGACGCATTCACCATCAGAGGGTAGTTCTTATCATCTGGATTTGTGCTTTGAGAGTTTTGCATTGAGGTCCCAAGGCTATGCATATCCTCCGAAGATGCCCAGTTCTAGTTCTAGTTATTAGCAATCAAGGTCATCAATGATGGTTGATATGTTTAGCTCTGCACCCCAATACTCCAATTACTCTACCCCTCATAGGCAAACCTTTGGGACATACAATTTTTTGAGTTTGTTTGCTACACCCCAAGGTTCATCTATGGATGATGAGAATGCATGTTCAAGTGAGGACAACATTAACCGTCATGAACAACCTAGACATCAACGAAGGGGACCACAATGGTTCACCCCATGGACAACTCCATCATGCCATCAATTTTGGTACATGTATACAGAACTGTTTGCAACTATGAACAATTATAATTTTTTATAATGTACAGTATAAAAATTTTTAAAGTATTAAAATGTAATATTTAGATAGCTTATAATATACAAAATTTTATACAACATTTAGAATAAATAATTTTATATTTTTTTTGTTAAACTTTATAAATGTAATAAGAAAATTGATATATTTTCATTTTCATTTTTTCTGCATCATGTAATTTCATATTTTAATTTTCAAAATTTCCACATCATGTAAGAACAAGTTTGAATAGATTTGATTATTTATTTGCATTGAAGATATACTATATATTTTTTTTAAAATGAAACACTAATCGCAATAAACAATTGGATCGCTAAAAAATATTTAAAAGTGGGAAAAGTCGGTTCAATTGATAAAACGTTTAAGATACATTTTAACATCGGACACATAAATTTATATTCCCCCCTACTGTGATGATTATCTAGGATGGTAGTTTCGATCCGAGCACTTGTTTTGACTATGGCAAACTATTCTGCACACGCTAAAATGTTTTGGTTCAATCATCTCCCTAAAGTCCATGTTACCATAAATCTTGGTGACGTGTGGGAGACCTTTGGGTATCCTATGCAGCCCCGGGTCTAGAAGTGTAACACCCTAGACCCGATCATTGGGTCCGAGTTATAAGGTACTACATTCGTTGTCAGAGCAACATTGATCAAATTATATTCAACTACTACCAATTAACATTAAAATACAAGTAATATAAGCATATGATACGACATATAATCATTCCCAAGTCTTACGAGCTTATGAAAGCTCTAATACTAACCCGAGGTCAAATTAGGAATAAATTTTAATGTTGACAAAACTTCAAGTTGATGTCGTGACGTAGGGAGTTCCTCATTGTGATGTGACATGCTATTTTGACCTCATCACGATGACTAAGCCCGACATCGCAGCATAGAATGGTAACCAAAACTCGTCGCGACGACACTCATATGGCGTTGCGATGTCTGTAACACCTAAAAAATTAAGGGGTTAGAATTTATAAAATTGTTATGAATTGAGTCCTGTCAAAAGGGATTTAATCAGTAATCCCACTTTGAATCTTTGGAGTTAGATAATAGGGATTATGCCCAACTAAAAGCGTCAATTGAGGAGCCACCTAAATTAGAACTGAAGGTACTTCCTTCGCATTTAAAATATGTTTATTAATTTTTGAAGCATCAAGGCGAATTATTTTTTAGCCTAAGACAGTCCAAATAATGTGTATTAATTCATAATATAATTAATTTTAATTTTAATCCAATTTAATTTGGGTTAAATAAATTATTATTAACTAATTATGAAAAGGGGCCTAGTTGAGCTAAACCGAGAAAACCAATCAAATCGAGCACTGGGCAGCCCAAAACCGTCCCACATGTTGACCCAATTAGCTTGTTTGGCTGATTATTTGGCTTGCAAAATAGCCCTTGAAGACTCCTTCAAATTGCATTCAAACCCCTCCATTATTTATGTCTTTCTAGATTTGCCCCTACCTTAAAATAGCAAGTTTGAAACCTTCAAGACTTCCACATGTGTGGCCAGCTATGGGGGGACCCTATGGCTGCTGATTTTTGCTAATTTTAGCAGCCATCTCAACCTATAAATACCCCTTTTTCTGCTCACTTCAAACAGATCTCAAACCCATTCATTTCTTCACTTCTCTATCACTTTTCTCTCTTCATTCCCTTCCATTGTTCTTCATTTTCTTTCCCTATTCCTTTGTGTATTTCACCTCTGTAAAAAGAGTCATTCATCCTCCATTTGGTGTAGCATTCAAATTCGTGGAAGCCTCGGTTCAACAAGAATAAGAAGAGAAGAAGGAGCGGAGCAAATTAGTCAAACCTTGGAGAAACATCGGATTTGATTCTTGTTCCCTTTCCTTTTAATTTTGTTGTTATGATGGACATGTCTATGAATATTTGTGATGTTGATATGTTTAATTTAATTAATATGACTTAAATTAATTCGTGTTAGGTTGATTGCATTTCATCTGCTTGAGTTATTAAAATTGTGTTTGTGTTGTTATAGGCCTCGATAAGATGTTTGATTAAGTAAAACCATGACTATGTTATTCTTGCATAACAATTGTAAGGTAACTACGAATTAATTATTTAAACGGATTGAAATTGTAATTAATTAACATGATACTTAATCAGTGCATGTTTAATCATCTAAGGTAGCTAAGGGTTAAATTAGCAACGGTATCTAAAGATACATTAGCTTTGCATAACTTGCAAGATTATTGTGATTAAACTGTTTCAAGGTAGAATTACATTGTTACCTCACATAATCTTTTATGTGCCTATAAGATTGAATTAATTGTTTGAATTGACATATAGATCTGTACAATAGATTATTTTAATTTCATAAGTATGTATCTGCATTAACACATTTGCTTAGTAAAGTTTGTTTAATCGGTCGAATTGATGTAGAGATATAATCAAGAGATAAATGGATTTTGGTAGGTACGTATGTTCATAAGTTAGAAAATTACCTAGTTGCTGTGAATTTATTCGTAACAATATGAACATGAGTTTAATAATTCTAAGTTAAGAAATGTAATTAATCTAACACAATTATATCATCTCGATTAAAATTATCTTTTGAAATTGTGCATTGGAACTTTTATTTTATTTTTATTTATTTTACTTTGTCAAAATCCTAGTTTTTATTCACCTCTTCAAATCAAAATATTTTTCTTCACCAAAGTGTTTTTAAAATTGCATTCATAAATAATTCTTTTCACAGTCCCTGTGGGTACGATAACTCGACATTACTTGTCAATTTATTACTTGTTGCGATTGTGTACACTTACACATTTCCGTCATTCCAACAGCATACTATTTTAGAGTTCTATCCCTATCATCAACAATATGGATAGGATTTTGAGTAGGGTTTGCTCCGTTTCCATGATTCTAGTTTTCAAAGTTCATCTCTTCGGTCCTTCTCTGAATTGTTGGTCTTCTTCTTTGTCAAAAAGTTCTTTCAATTTCAGGATCTACAAGGAGTAAGTCGATAATTCAATAAATACTCATAAACACCTGAAACAATTACAGAAAAAATAATTAAGTTAAAATTGAACAGAAAAACAAACCAAAATGCAAAATTAACAAATTCACAAATAATGAATTTTAAAACAGTCCCTAGCAACGGTGCCAAAAACTTGGAACGATGGAAATATTGAAGTCAACACAATCGCAACAAGTAATAAAGTGACAAGTAAATGTTGAGTTATCGTACCCACAGGGACTGTGAAAAGAAATATTTATGAAATAAATAATTTAACAAGTTGATGATTTGAAAAGGGATTTAATTAAGATTAAAAATAAAACTAAGTAGAATAAAATAAAAAATAACAATTTCCAATGCACGATTTCAAAACAAGTTTTAATCAATATGACATAAATGTGCTAGATCAATTACATTCTTCAACTTAACATTACTAGAACCATGTTCATGTTTGTTATGAATTTAATTCACGGCAACTTGACAATTTGCCAACTTTTGAACATACTAACCTACCAAAATCCATTTATCTCTTAACTATATCTCTATGTCAATTCAACAGATTAAAAAAACTTTAATAAGCAAATGTGTTAATGCACATACAAACTTATAAAATGAAAATAATCTCTTGTACATATCTATATGACAACTCAAACAAATAATTCAATTTTCATAAGCAAGTAAAAGATTAAGTGAGGAACAATATATCTCTATACTGAAACAATTTAGTGACAAAATCCTACAAGTTATGCAAGGCTAGTGTATTGTTTAATACCATCGCTAATTTAATCTTCAGCTACCTTAGAAGATTAAACAAGCACCAATTAAATATTGTGCCCATTAATTAAATTTCAATCTTCTTAAATAATTAATTCAATTGTTACCTTACAATTTAAATGCAAGCATAACATAAACATGATTTTATTTAATTGAACAAATCGACAAGACCTATAACAACACAAACATGGATTTTAATAAATTAAGCAAAAGAATGTAATCAATCTAACATGAATTAAATTTAATCCATTTTAATTAAATCAATAGTAAAAAAACAATGAGCATTCGTCATAACAGAATCAGGAAAATAAAAGAGTAGGGAACTAGAAACAAATCTAGTGTCTCTCTGAAGTCACTAGCACGCTCCTCTTCTACTCTGCTCGTTTTGTCAATTTGAGGCCCCTACGAACACTCGAGTGCTTCTACTCCATGGTGGAAGAAGGCTTTTTCTGAATAGGAGAAATCGAAAAGGAAGGGACAAGGAAGAAAATGGAAAACAAAAGGAGGTTTTGGAAGGGAGAAAGTGAGTAAAAGAGAGAAATAAGTGTGAATGAAAGGTGTGTTGAACGAATAGGTGAATGGGGTATTTATAGGTGGGAGTGGCTCCTAAAAATAAAAAATAATTAGCAGCCACTCACTTCCCTTGGTCTGCCACACATGTAGCAAAGTTTGAATGTTTCAAACTTTGCTAAATTTAGCTTAGGGCAAATCTTCAATAGCATAATAAGTGGAGGGGTTTGAATGCAATTTTAAGGAAACTTTGAGGGCTGTTTTGCAAGCATGAAAAATCACCAAAATGAAGTTGATTGGGTTACCTTGTTGGACAGTTTTGGGCTGCCATTTCTCTTGTTGTATTAGTCTTATTTTATTAGCACAATCAGCCCACTTCCTCCTTAAGGCTTTATATTAATTTTTGAGCCAATTAAATTTGGATTAAAATTAAATATAAAGTGCATAAAATAATAGTTATTTGTACCATCCTCGGCTGGAAAAATATTTTAATCTTGTCCACGGTTCACTTGATGCAAAAATTCCCCAATAGTTTAAGCCTTTCGAGGTGTCTACCAAGCCAATTTTCACCTTTTGTACGAAATTGTCGAAAATAAACCAAATTTGTGAAAATTTATTATAAAAATAATTAAAATTCAATATGTTAATAATTTAAGTGCAAATTAATTATTTTATAATTAAAGTATGTATTTCAAAAAAAATTACTATGAAACTACATGAATTAGGGCTCAAAAGGTGCTGAAAAAGTCTATATATTTTTGTGTTTCCAGATCCAGCATTTGTTGCAGATTCTCTACAACTTGTGAGAGCAGCATTGAGTAATGGTTAATGTCCTGATTTACAGGTGGAGTGATCGAAGTTATCCTAAGTATCTGAAGTTAATTTATTGTAGTTCTTTGGGCAAAACAAGATACAAAAATGAAAGCTTATGATATAAAATGTTATTCATGGAACGAATGTAAATGGTATGTGTATTATGCTATTTATATGTCTTGTTGTTGCTATATGATCATGACTAACCGTTTTTAGTAAAATTAGAATAGTGGTTTTGGGGCCACAAATCTAATGTCATAATATTTATTTTATTACTATTTTAATATCTACAGTATGTTAGCAAGGTCGTATAAAAATTTCGTTAAGAAATTTTATCATTTGCATGCTTAATTTGGTAAAAAAGACTAATTCGTAAAAGATGCAAAATTAGAGTTCTATGAGTTAAAGGTATTAAATGGCTATGAAATTAAATAGTTAAGGGATTTATGTTGTAATTATACCATTGTTATTATGAGTGGATAAATATGAACATTTAATATGTTATTTCAAAGGTTAATAATAAGGTTAATTATGTAATTCATTAAATTAAGTATAGTAAAATAATAAAACAAAGGTATCATCTTCTTCATTTCATCTAAGCACAACAAAAAATAACCATTGGAGAAGGTTTTTATGTTCAGTCAAGCTATTCCATTGCATGTAAGGGAATTTTGAGCTCGTTTTTAATGATTTTTATGTTTTTGAAGTCGTTGTAGCTTAATCTAGCTAGCCCAAGGACTAGTTTGCAAAACTGTTAAAAGGTTAGGGTTTTTCCATGAATATATTCATGTGGTTTTTGATGTTTGATGGAAGAAAATGAATCTTTGTAGTTAGATAAACAAATTTTGTAAAATGAATTTTGTTGAAAACGTCAAATAGGGATTTATTTGTAAAATGTGTAAAATAATGGTGAAAATTGTGAAATATAGAATTGTATGAGTTGATATGGACCTAAATGAAATTAGGCTAGCTTGGGTAGGAATGAAATTGCATGAATTTCAAATTATGAGCTTAAGGACTAAATTGTCATGGAATCAAAATAATAGGGGCAAAAGCATAATTTTTCCAAAAATATGAATTTGGATTGAATTGAATTGAATAGAATGGTTATTAAATAGATTGAATTTATTTATTTAGGTCAAGATAAACCTCGTACGACTTTAGATCAGGGTAAAGAAAAAGCTTCGGATTAGTTGACTCCGTTTCTATGCCTTTATCGTCGAAGTAAGTTCATGTAATTATGTAATGTTTGAATGCTATATTTTGAGCTATATGTAAATTATGGATTGTTATGTACATGATCAATGCAAATCCAACGATGTTACAATGTCTATCGACCCCATTTGAACCTTAGGAATTTATAGGATACAAATGACATGTCATTAGGGTTTACATGTTTCGGGTGCTGGTCTTGGATGTCCTACCTATGGCTAAGGTCTAGTATGTGTTGCGGATACTCCATAGCTCGTGTGAGCAGCATCGTGTAGCTTACATTCTGACCTGCAACTCGTGTGAGCAGGCCCATTTCACAGCTCGTGTGAGCATACCTATTTCACAGCTCGTATGAGCAACTATGTGTATGCCAGGAAAGATTACGATAATATGATTAGTACACTTCGTGTGAGCTATCTTGAGTATTCAATGATATTCTAACGGTTCAACGGGCATGAAACTGAAAGGATTTGGTAAGTGTTCAATATGAACCAAGACATGTATGTATGAAATACATTGAAATGATACGTTACATGGAAAAACATGTTGTGTTATGATGGATGGTAAATCCAATTGAATTATGCTGAAGTATAATGGTTATCCATGTTAAATTCATATGAATTATGTTCAAGTATACTAACATGTTTGTGTTGGTGCTTAGGCTTGTGCCAAGCTAAAGGTTGGATTATGTCATGTTAAATTTTAATGTTATGAAATGAAATGGTAAGTTGTGTTTTATGTTATACGAACTTACTAAGCATTATATGCTTACATAGTCTCATTTCCCATGTTTTATAGATAATCGGAAGCTCATTCGGTTTGGAAGCTCGTCGAAGACTTATCACACTATCTAATGACTATATCGGTAGATTTTGATGTTTTGAGTCATGGTTATAATGGCATGTATAGGTGAATTGTGTTTGGTGATCTAGTTGTTATGTTTGGCATGTAAATATGTGGTTACATGGTTGATGACATTTTGGAATTTTAGTGCTTTGATGACTAATGTTGAAATGGTTAAGTGATGAAATGTTTTAATGACCAAATCGGTATGTTTAGATGTGTTTGGCATATGGTTAACTATGGCTTGGTATGAAAATAGTTAGTTGTGTATGGTTGATTTATGCCAAAAGTGTTTATATTTTGATTGATTTAATGGTTTGTGATTGAGGTGCCTTTTAGCATATTGGTTGTATGGATAGTGGAAACACGAAAATTTATGTGTTTTTACATGCCTTTTTAACTTAAAATCATGCTATTTCGATTAAATTCTTGTCAAAAAATAATTAAATATTATAAAATAATTGAATTATGTTAAAAATATGAACATGATGAATTTTAATTAATTTTATAGTTAATTTTGATTAATTTTGACTATTTTTGACAGATTCGGACAAATGGCAAAAAGTGGCTCGGCAAACAATGCTCGAAGAATAAAACTGAGAAGCAATTTGAAGCATAAGGCAAATTTATTTCCAGCCTAAGATGGTCCAAAAATGTGTGTTAATTCATAATATAATTAATTTTAATTTATTCCCAATTTAATTTGGGCTAAATAAATTATTATTAATTAATTATGGAAAAAAAGGGTCCAGTTGAACCGCATTGGTTGAACTGAATCTAGTGAACCGA
This sequence comes from Gossypium hirsutum, assembly GCF_007990345.1. Classification (NCBI taxonomy): domain Eukaryota; kingdom Viridiplantae; phylum Streptophyta; class Magnoliopsida; order Malvales; family Malvaceae; genus Gossypium; species Gossypium hirsutum. The sequence goes on from NC_053443.1 coordinate 36,758,630, forward strand.
ACCAGCCACCAATTGGGCTGCCCAGAACCGTCCATATGCTGACCCAAACCAGCATTTTATCTGACTAAAAAAGCTTGTAAAAAATCCCTTCAAGAACTTTCAACCTTGCATGCAAACCCCTCCAAAATATATGGCTTTATGGATTTGCCCCAGGCTATTTTTAGCAAAGTTGAATCTCTCAACTTTGCCATGTGTGTGGCCAGCCAAGGGGGGTCTCTTTGGCTGATAGAATTTTCTATTTTTAGAAGCCACAATTAGCTATAAAAGTCACCCCTTGCAGATCATTCAACTCATCCCTCACACTCTCATTCTCTCTTCTCCTCTCTCACTTTCTCTCAACTTTTCCTTCCCATTCTCCCTTTTGTTCAAGTGTCGATTTCTTCTCTTAGGAAAGAGGTCCTCATCAGCCATTGTTAAGCAGAAATTAAGGTGTTCATAAGCCACCGTGATAGCCGAGGACAACGGAGAATGAAGAATGGAGAAATCAGTCAAGCTACGGAGAAACACCGGATTTGCTTCTTGTTCCCTATCTCTTTAAATTTTGTTGTTGTTTTGACAAACATGTTTATGAATATTTATGCTATTGAAATGATTATTTTAATCAATCTAGCTTGAATTTAATCCATGTTGGGTTGATTATATTTTGCCTGCTTGAATTATTGAAATTGTGTTTGTGCTGTTATAGGCCTCGGTAAGATGCTTGATTAAGTAAAATCATGCCTAAGCTATTCTTGCAATATTAATTGTTAAATAACTAATGAATTAATTATTAAATCTTATTGAAATTGTAATTAATCGACACAATACTTAATCAGTGCATGTTTATTCTTCTAAGGTAGTTGAAGTTAATTTAGCATTGTATTTGGCGATACATATGCCTTGCATAACATGCAAGATTATTGTGATTAAACTGTTTCAAGGTAGAAATACTCTGTTACCTCACTTGATCTTTTATATGCTTGTGAAGATTGATTAATCGCTTGGATTGACATTGAAAAATGTTCAAAAGATTGATTAATGTAATGAGTATGTATGAGTAGTAGTTAGCAAATTACCGAGTTGCCGTGAATTTGTTCATAGCAGTATAAGCATAAGTTTAATAATTCTAATTTAAAGGAATGTAATTAATCCAACACAATTATATCATCTTGATTAAATCTTATTTGAAATCGTGCATTAGAACCTTTTTATTTTTAATTTTTTTACTTAGTTTTTAATCATCTTTAAACCAAAATATTTTCCATCACCAAATGTTTTAACATTAATTTCATAAATATTATTTTTTATAGTCCCTATGGGTACAATAACTCGACATTTACTTGTCACTTTATTACTTGTTGCGATTGTGTACACTTGCACATTTTCTTTGCTCCAGATAGATACCATATTGAATTAGTTCTATCATGCATGCTTTTAGGTATGTTTCGAAGCTTGATTTTTATGTGCAAATGGCTTATTGGTGTGAGCTCAATTTGGGTGAAAGAGATGGCTTGAAAATGACCGATTTCTTGTACACACGACCTAGGACATGGGTGTGTGTCTCAGCTGTGTGTGACACACGGTCATGGGATACAGCTGTGTGTCCCCTGTAGGTTTCAAAGGGTTGCAAGTCAGGCAGTTACACGGCCTAGCACATGACCTGGCACACGGGCGTGTGACTTGGCCATGTGACCCAAGTCAGAGAGTTACACGGATACGAACACGGGCATGAACACGGGTTGGGACACGGCTATGTGTCCCTACTTCGAATGTCCACACGGTCGTGTGACCCCTGCAGTGTGAAATTTTCTATCTTTTTCTATAAAATTCTAAATGTTTTTGATTTAGTCCCAAATCATTTCTACAGTGTTTGTAAGGCCTCGAGGGCTCAAATAAGGGACAATAAGCATGTGTTTGAATGAGTTATGTATTGATTTATGAAATGTTTGGTAATTTAATGTTTTAAGTTATGTTTTTACGGTAATTCTCCTTAACCATGTTTTGGCAACAGGTAAGGGTTAAGGGTGTTATATTTAGTGTTATCAGAGTGACGATTTAGTCGATTCTTGGATTGAACGTAGCATGTACGAGTCTAGAAATACATGCCATTATATAACTTGTGATACTGTGATAAGTCTTGACTTGTTTTGAAATATGTTTTCATATAGAAATGACATCCAACCAAGTCGACTCCCATGAAGTTAAAAGTAACTCGCAAGCCTCTATTCACGGAGCAGCATCGAGTGGCACTAAGCCCGTATCTGAGGGCCTGGGAGGAGAGGCTAAGGAAGCCTTTTTCCATGTGATGAACGAATGGTTTTTTGAGTTCGTACAAATGAACCCAATGGCTCAAAGACCTCCACCCCCACATCTTCCTCAACTGGTCCCCGTAGTTCCTCAGGGTTTGGAGCCAATACAAGTTAGTAAGCCGCCAGTTGATAAAATTCATAAATATAGGGCTGAAAAATTTAAAGCAACAGCTTAAGATGAGCCAAAGAGAGCCAAGTTCTAGTTAGAAAATACTATCAGAGTTTTAGAAGAGTTGTCTTGTACATCAACAGAGTGCGTAAAATGAGTTGTGTCTTTACTAAAAGACCCAACTTATTTGTGGTGGAACACTTTGATTTCAATGGTGCCGAGAGAGCGTATAGATTGAGAATTCTTTAAACTGAGTTTTGAAAGAAGTATATAAGTCAGAGGCTTCTTGATCAGAAACGCAAAGAGTTTTTTGAGCTTAAACAGGGTCGAATGATAGTGTCTGATTATGAGAGGGAATTTTTTCAACTGAGCAAGTATGCATGAAAGTGTATACCAACCGAAGTTGCCATGTCCAAACGGTTTGAAGATGGGTTAAATGAAGAAATAAAGCTTTTAGTCAGGATACTTGAATTGAAAGAATTTGTCATTTTAGTTGACCAAGTGCATAAAGCCGTAGAGCTTAGCAAAGAAAAGAGAAAAGTTGATTATGAAGCTAGAGATTTGAGAAAGAGATCAACTGAAAAGTCATATCAGTCATCATCAAAGAAATTGAAAGAACATCATAACCGTTCGACAGCTTCAGTGGAATATTCCTGTAGAGATAGAGGTAAACAACGTGTGAGTACAAAACCTCATGCTACGTCTGTAGCGAGTGTGGGTAGTGTCAGGGACAAACGACTTGATTTCCAACTATGTAATAGACGACACTTTAGTGAGTTCAGATTGAAAAATGGGTCATGTTTCAGATGTGGTTCATTTGAACATTTTCTCAGAGATTGTCTAGAGAGGTTAGAAAACGAAAAGGCTCAGACTTTTTGACTGAACAACACTGCTGTCAGAGGTAGACCACCTTGGAACCCTAGAAATGCGAGCAATAGTTGTATTGGGACAAAAGACTCTACTGTGAGATTCGAGGCACGACCACCTGCTAGAGCTTACACGATCCACGCACGAGAGGAAGGTTCAGCGCCAGATGTTATGACCGGTACATTTTCTATCTTTAATATTGATGTTACTGCTTTGATTGATTTGAGATATATGCATTCGTATTTATACAGGAATCTAGTGTCAAGTAAGAATTTACATATTGAGTTCACTGAATTTTTGGTTAAAGTAACGAACCCCATAGATCAGTATGTGCTAGTTGATAAGGTTTGTAAAATATGTCCTTTGATGATTCGGGGTTGTAATTTTCTGACCGATTTGATGTTGTTGTCATTTGATGATTTTGACGTGATTTTGGGTATGGATTAGGTAACTCTGCATGATGCTATTGTGAACTATTGACCAAAGCTTATGTGTTAAAGTGTCAGAACGGTGAAAAGCTTTAGATTGAATCAGATAGACTGGATAGTATGCCTAATGTTATTTTGGCTATGTCAGCATAGAGATATGTTAGAAATGACTATGATCCATATCGTGCTTATATATTTGATTCTGGAGTTTCTAAGTTGAAGCTAGAATCAGTTCCAGTGGTATGTGAGTATCCATATGTGTTTCTAGAGGAGTTACCCAGGTTATCGTCGATCCAAAAGGTCGAGTTTGCTATTGAGTTAGTACCGAGAACATCTTCGATATCAATAGCCCCTTACAAAATGGCACCTACAAAGTTGAAAGAGTTGAAAGCACAGTTGGAAGAGTTGACAGATAGGGGTTTTGCTCGACCCAGTTTCTCACCTTGGGGTGCACCAGTTCTATTTGTTAAGAAAAAGGATGGATCTATGCGATTATGTATTGATCATTTCCAACTCAACAAAGTCACGATCAAGAACAAGTAAATACTAAGTTCATATGTTAATTTCAATTAGTAAGATTTTAAATGGCAGGTATGTTGTGTTTAAATTATTCTAACTTACTAAGTTTTAAGTAAGCTTACCTTGTTTCATTATCTTCAAATCAAGCTCAAAATCATCAATTTCACTATAATCGCAACTTGTTACGCATTAACTAAGTGAACAAATTAACACATGGGCTAACTAGATCAAGCTCCCATGAATCAAATTCTATATAAATTTCAAGAAAATAACTTAGTTACCTTTGAAAAGTGGTGATGCTTGAAATCCTGCACCAAATATCGAAAATTTCTTACACCTCCACTAACAACTCTAGAAAAACACCCCTGCCTTCTCAATGTCCAAACATCACCATCCCGAGTTGAACCTAAAAAACTTATAATTCTTATTGGGTATGCACTTAGCACTTCCAACTTTGATTTTCCTTAGGATCCTCCTCTTTATGCTATCCAAGGAAGCATCACTATTAATGGTCATGCTAAACATCGTGTCCAATTGGAATATGACTCTATTAGTCAAATACATGTCTCCATTGAAATAGATTTGTGTAAAGAATCGATCTAACATCTTGAGGCCGCTAAATATTACATTTTTAATTTTACAAAAAAAAAATAACAATCTCAACAATTCTTAATAACAATGAATCCAATAACATTAATACTAACTTACTACAACGGAAACAATGCACAATAACTAAATTTCCTTACATCTTATATAGAACATATTCACAAAATACAAGATTCCTAAAAGAAATCCCGAAATATTGTCAGTGGCATCTTGACACCTGCGGATGTCAAATTTATGGTATTATCTTTTTATCGTCAACAAATGATTCAACAATAAAATTCTATCCATATTGTTGAACGTAAACAAAGGAGCTTGACACTAGCAGATGTCAGGGTAATCCTTAAAAAGCATATTCTAGAAAATAAGTTTCTTAGACACTTATGATGAAAATTAATTTAATTTTTTTATATTATGTTAATATTATTCATAATTTTTGCCCACATTGTATAATTGATTTGAATTGAGGTCCACATATAATATAAGATTTTAAATAATTAGGGGCAGAGAATGCAGCTGCTTTAGTTTAAACGCAAGCTCTCGCACCTCAAAATATAATTCTCTTGTCCATAAGTTAAAAAGTTGACTAATATAACTTTTAAAAACAAGAAATTGGTATTAGTTAATATTCCAGTATTTATTTACTTAATTCCTTGTTTCTTGCACTCCAAATTTCCTAAACCTTTAATCCCCTTTAAGCATAATAGCTGGTACCACCCCAGACTCACTTTGTTGTCGTGTGTATATACAGATATACATTATAGAAGCAAAAAAGCCAATCTCTGTATAGACTAGCTCAGGTTATTCCTATCTGCAACATTGGTACCCAAGGTACTGACTTTCGCTCTGAATTCCTCTGGGTCAGGTTAGTTTCCTTCATTTGCCTGCACTCATTGAGATCTGCTTTTGTTAGAGTTCCATTATTTGAGAGTTCTACTGATCCGTTTTCTTTGAAGTTAAAATGAATATTTACACTGTGGTTGTGGGTTCTTTTTTTTCCTTGAACGTGTTACTTGCTCGCCCTGAGAAACGTCTAGTGTGAAGTATCCTTCCAGAAGCAGAGTTGAATTCCAGGCTTCCAGCCATTTATATAGTCAAGGTGTAAGGCAAACTAAAAATTAGATTTGATCTGGGTTTTGGTCTAAAATTTGATTACCTGGGGTATTTGGTAAGCTGTACTTTGCTTGAGGGAGCTCAAGAACAAGAAATTGGATCATATTTGTGAATGCAGTTCATGGCTATTTTCGATCTCATCTATAATTAAATTGTTTGATCAAGCTTTAAGCATTTTGTCTTATTACGGTTAAGGAGTTTTCTCATTTCTTGCTTTCTTGGGTTAGGCTAGTCAAGATCTGCTTTTTCATCACGTCCCATTCCTGAATGAAATGGAAATTTTGGTTCTCTTTACCAATTACAGTTACTAGTTTTATGTTCTTATCTAAAATGTGAAATGGGCTTCTGAATTCTTATCGTAGGGACATTTTTAATAGTTTGATGTTCATACTGTTTAGATGCAACGTAACTATGACGTATTTGATTGAATGGTCGATTGATTATTGCAGGAATTTAGTGATCACTACTGAATCAAAATCAAACTTTGGGGGGAAATGGAGTTTTCCAAGATTTTTACGATATGTTTTTCTGTATTGCTCTTGTGCTCCTCGTTGGCCTATGGTCAAGCAAGGAGCCCTCCTGCTCCGGTCGCAATGAGCCCAACTCCAACACCAGCCCCAGCACCGGCACCGCCATATGTAAACCTCACTTATTTACTCTCAGTGGCTGGTCCATTTCACACTTTCCTTGACTACCTTGAGTCCACTAAAGTGATTGACACCTTTCAAAACCAAGCCAACAACACTGATCAAGGGATTACAGTTTTTGTACCAAAAGACAGTGCCTTCAAGGATCTTAGGAAGCCTTCATTTTCCAATCTCAGTGATGACCAGCTTAAATCACTTATCCTTTACCATGCCTTGCCCAGATTTTACACACTTGCAGACTTCAATGAACTCAGTACAAAGGGCTCCATAAGTACCCTTGCTGGTGGCGAATACACTTTGAATTTCACCTATGATTCCGGAACCGTTCACCTCGATTCCGGATGGAGTAAAACAAAAGTTACAAGCGCTGTACATTCAACCGATCCGATCGCAATCTATCAAATTGATAAGGTCCTTCTTCCTGAGGCAATCTTCGGTACCGACATACCTCCAACTCCTGTTCCATCCCCAGCCCCAGTCCCTGATGTTAGTCCCGCAGCGGATTCTCCATCAGCAGAATCCAAAGAAAGTGGTTCTTCACCAAAGTCTGCTCCTTCAACTTCATCATCTAATAGTATCATGAACTTGTGCATTTGGAGGCAATTGGTTTTGGCCGTCTCAGCTGGGGTTGTCCTGTTTTTCTAAAGATAAAATGACTTTATTGAGTCTAATTTATATTCATGGAGCCTCACGCATCTGGGTTTCTCAATTTACTTTGCTTTTTAAAACCATTTTTTCATTTGTATGTTATTGAGATGTCTGTTAAAAATATGAGTTGCTCTGTTTACTGTTACTATTTCAATTTAAATAGCATTTTGCCGATATCTCCTGTATTTCATTTGATAATATACTTGTTTCCATATATTTTTCCTATCTATTCCCCCATCTAAATTTTTTGTTAAAATGAACAATTATACTAGCATTTAGTACATTGAACTGCAGGAGGCACGGCTTCTAACTCCAGTAATTCTAGACACTATACAAAACATGATATACAAAAAATAACACTATAAAAGTATATTGAGTCTTAGCTAGAATGCAAATGTAGAAAGACTTGAATTTGCATGCACACTGAAGCATTGTATAAAAAAAAGAACAAATATGATAAAAATTTATAATGAAATTAATGTTAAAAATATATACATAAAAGTTCAAATAATGTTGTATTCATGTTTAAGATTTTGAGACATGGAAATTTTGATATCTTATGATCTACTATGTATGAACTTTTTTTCATTTTTATTGAATTTAACTTTTACCGTATCTGAATTTTATTCAATTCAAGTTTAAACTTGTTTTAATTTTCAATCAAATTATATTTTATACTAATTTATTTCAATCATGATTATTATTTATATTTTATTTGTAAATTTTAAAGATTAATATTTTACTATTTTCATATTTGCATGACGATAGAAAAAAAAAAAAGAGTAGTGCCATTAGAATTAGGTTCTCTCATCGTCCCTAAAAAATCATGCGGATATACTCATTACTAAGGACCACCCCAAAATAATTATGCTGCAGCAACTTCACGAGTTTAGGCCAACTGGTGATGAGTTGTGTGACCCGACAGATTAAAAAAAGTTGAAGTTGAGCATCAATTGCTAGCTTATTCTTGTATAGCAAGACTGTAAAACAATTATGCGTGTATACATCAGTATTGGTATACCCACCACAACATTTCACTTTTCTTTTCTTTTATTATACCCTTAATTACTCAATTATTAATAAATTTTCATAAATTTTCATAAAAGTTAGAATTTGACACATACACATCAAGTGGAGCAACTTTTCCACGTAGCCACGCCTGATGTATTTAAAATAATCACCTTATTTAAAAGAGATTTTGAGAAGTTACAGTGAAAAAAATCTTTTTTTATTTTATGCCATAATAAGTAGTCTAATTAGGGCCCAATTTTAGTGTTTTATTAGCTCAAATATACAAGTCTTAAAGTGCCTAGATATTGAACACTTGTTTGGTGCTTTATGTACGAGTGAATAAAGCACAAACTTGTCCATTAGAGAAACTTGTTTTAGGTGCATATTGCTTTCTAAATAAATGCTTTAATAGTTTGTGAATAAGCATTCAAGGGAAAAGATTTAGTGAGAAATTGAATCTAGATAAATGTATAGATAAATGTATAGGAGTGAGACTTCAACATGGTGAATGAGCTAAGCTTAAACCAGGTCTTATATTGTTGAATTATAGTTTACTGCTCTCTAGTAAGGCCTATATGATGCTTGTCTAGAGCATTTTCAAAAATATATCATTTTAGAGATAGTACATCATAGAAAGCATGATGGAATTGTTGTAGTAATGAAAATTTTTACAATAAATTACTTTTTTTGTGGGGTGTTCCTCGCATTTATCAGAAGTTTCCAAGAACTTACCAAAGTCAGTTGGCGACGGTCATGATGAGAAGCTTCCTAAAATTGCAACGATGGATGACGTCGTGATGACGCAAATGGGGACATTGTGATGTGACAACGTGTTTCCCACAAACACCGAGTTTCTTCTCCTAGTTAAACTCTACTATCTTTTCTCAGACAAACTCTGATTACTTCAGGGATATTTTAGTATGATTAGAACTTTATTCTTAGCCTATTTAAAGGGGCCACTGTATCCTTGTTTTGTGAGGCCAATTAAAAGGCAGTTATAGATGTAGTACTATAGGGCTTTTCTTTTTGGGGCAATAAGATGTAGTCGCAGATGAGTTTTGGGGAGAGTTTTTGTAGTAACTATGGAGAGAATTTTGTTCCCTTTTTGAGAGAACTCTATGAGAGTTAGGGTTTTTTTCAGCTTTGTTCTATTAGAGTTAAAGCTTTGTATTAGGGTTTTGGGTCTTACTCATTTGGATTATTTTCTCCATATTGTACTTTTTGTTGGTTTGTTGGATTAGTGAAGTTTTCTTTGCTCGTAGTTTTTATCCTCTTCGAAGTAGTTTTCCACGTAAAATGTTTGTGTTCGCTCTTCTCCACTTTTACTATCTCGTTGTTTATACGGGTCGATCCCTAGCAAACTTGTATCAAAGCTCGATTTTGTTTCCACATACAACCCGTTCAGAGATGGCAATGAGGTACGATATTGAGAAGTTTGGTGGGATCACAAATTTTAGCTTGTGAAAAGTTCAGATGACAAAAATTCTGGTTCAGAACAGTCTGAAAAAATTCGTTACAAGGCAAATGCCCGCGAATGCGAATCAGACAAAGTGAGCGGATCTTGATGAGAAAGCACTGTTAACAATTCAGTTGTGCCTCATTAACAATGTTTTGTAGGAGGTACTTAAAGAGAAAATGGCAATAGCTTTCTGGAGGAAATTGAAAGCCTTGTATATGACGAAGTCCTTCGCAAATCGTTTGGTACTAAAACAACAACTATATATATTCCTTATAATAAAAGGTGAATCTATTAAGGCTCACATCAGTGAATTTTTCACTCTCCTTAATGGCCTAAAGAATGTCGAGGCCAACATAAACGACGAAGATCAGATTATATTATTACTTTGTTCTTTTCCTCATTCATACAAAACTTTCAGGGAAACCCTGATTTACGGTAGAGAGAGACTCTCGTTTGAGGACGTAAAGGGAAATTTTTTAAGTAAGGATAAACTCGACAATGAGTTAGGCTCGAAGAACAAGTCAGATGGGCAAGCCTCTGTTTTGGTTGCTAGAGGAAGGCAACAATCTAAGGATTCGAGTCAGAGAAGATCAAGGGCAAGATCTAAGTCGAGAAACCGTGATAAGCAATGAGAGCGATGAGGAATAGAAGGCTGAGATAGCCGATGCGAGTATGGTCGAGGACAATGGTAATGACTGGTTGTTGGTGTCTACGACTGAAAAGTTTAAACTTACGTCTGAATGGAGTTTAGATCAAGATGCACGACAGAATCATTAGGACACTATCGGATGTCAGGCATGTGCTTAATTTAAAGAAGAATCTCATCTCCTTGGGAAATTTAGACTTGAAGTGTTGTACGATTGCCATCGAGTCAAGCACCATTAAGGTATCTCGTAGAGCTCTCATTCTGATGAGAGGTCAAAAGACCGACGGTCTTATGTTCTCCAGGGTTCAACGTGACCATTAAAGCAACAATCTCCTCATATTTTAAGGATTCGAAGTTGACTCGTTTGAAGCACAATCGACTTAGTCATACAAGCGAAAAAGGTATGACTATTTTGAATAAGAGAGGTTCTCTTCTGAGACCAGGAGTTCAAATGACAGAGCACTGCATTTATGGGATGTATACACGAGTCAGCTTTGATTTGGTAGTTTAGAAAACTAAAACGTTTCAAAAATAAGAGTCAATGTGGAAATTTGTGGGGTGAGCCTCGCATTTTTAGGCAAATCAAAGAAGAAATAGAATCGATGTCACAACAAGGAGCACGATGTCATGACGACACGACGAATGACGTCTCGACGATGCGATATGCCATGTCACGACGTGGCAACGTGTATTCAACTTAAATTGGGTTTCTTCTCCCAATTAAATTCTGTTATTTTTTCCAAATTAAACTCTGATTAGTCTAGGAATATTTTTTTCATATTAGGACTTTAATATTAGCCTATTTAAAGGGTCTTTATAACCTTGTTTAGAGAGTTAACAAAATATCTCTTATGTGAGATTTGATGAAGATTTTTGGGGAGAGTTTTTTAGAGACCTTTGTATTCGGGTTTTGGGTTTTGCTTTTTGGGATTATTTTTTCTATATTGTAGTCTTTGTTGGTTTGTCGGATTAGTGAAGTTTGTTTTGTCGGAGGTTTTTATTCTCTTCGAGGGAGTTTTCTGCGTAATGTATTTGTGTTTGTTCTTTTCCACTTTTATTATCTCATTGTTTCTATGGGTCGATCCCCAGCATATTTTTAAAAGTACTTCAAAGATTGTACCGAAGGAATATATGTGTGGAAATCTAAATCTAAGTTTAGTTTAAACCAATTGCTTAGTTTGTTAAATAATCCTAACATGATTAAATAAGGCTATAATTATTAATGCGACTTATAGGCTATATTATAAATTAATGTTAAACTATCTAACTGAACTAACATGATATCAAAGTTACTTACAAACTGCGTGTAATTGTAGTGAATGCATCCATGAGCAAATACTTAATAAATACCTAATTACCTCTCCATCCGATTTGAATATAGAAATCATTTCTAAATCGCAGTTCTCGTATTTAGACTTAACATACATCAGCTCACTCGATACTTGATGCTCAGCGTCTTAATCAAGTTAATTAATTGAATCTCAAATGTTCCCTAACTAAATTATACTGAAGGTTGTGAATCTCAAGTTTACCTAATTAATAAATGCAATAAGATCGTAATCAATTAAAAAGCATACAATCACCTCAAATTTACATCCACGCAATTAATGGCGAGTCAATTTACTCATTAGAATTATGCACAAACAAACATTAAACATACTCCATTCCAAACCTAAATTGCAACAAGGAAAATAAAGTTACGTCAAGAAACACTCAATTATGCATGGAGAGATCTAAATTGAGGAAGCCTATGCACATCCCCTAAGCTTTTTCCCTCCATTCTCCCAGCTTCTTTGTGATCACAAGGTGGAAAATACAAAAAACAATGAAAGAATAACTAAATTTGTGTTACAAAAATCAAAGTCTTACAAAGCAAATGATAAAGAAATAAAAAATAAAAACAAACAAAAATTATAAAATAAAATATAAATTCACTGCAAATTGTTCTCTCTAAATTCCTCTCCAAAAATACTGCTGAAAACTCATATTTAATAATAAGTTTTAACATTAATAATATTTTTAATATTTAAAAAATAAATACATAGATTATAAGTAGAGGTGAGCATTCGATCGAATTGGATCGAATTGAATCGAATCGAATAGAAAATTTTCGAGTTAATCGAGTTTTCGAATCTCATTTTATCATCCTAACTTTATTTGAAGTTTTCTCAAATCGAGTCGAGTGAGATAGAATTCGAATCGAATCGAATATATTTGTTCGAGTTAAATTTTAAAAAATAATTTTGGGTAATTGTAACCACTGTCACCCATCGTAATAAAATTTGTCCACCTTAATCAAATTTTTTATTAACTTTCATCACCTCATAATTTATTTATTAATTTTTTATATACTGGTTAGCTTCTTTGCTTGCTTAGTTGTTTCAATTATTTTCAAATTCTTGTCTATATATTTTGGAATTAAAAATATATTAAATGTAAAAATATGATTCTTTTTAATAAAAAGTTATTTTAAAAATAAAATGTGAAATTGATACCAATATAAAATTTTAACACAAATATTTTATGGCATAATTAATAATTCAATTTTAATATAAATATTCAATATGACTAAACAATTCAATAATATAAATAATATAAAACGTGAAATTTAATTTAATAATATAAATAGCAGATATAAATAAAATTATTACTATTTATGTTTAGTGATTTTTTTGGATAATTTTGATTTTTTATTTGAGAGTAAAGGGTGAGAAGTAAAAGTTTAGGGGGAAAATATAAATATTTAAATAATAAAAATATGAATATTTGTTTAAATTTTGTTTAACTTTATTTATCCATTCCAATTCTATTGTGCTACTTCAAATTACTTAAATTTTAATTAAGAATTGTTTATTATTAAGTCTGTATAAAATTATATTGTGGTTATAAGATTACTTTTGGTGATCAAAGAGCAATACTTCCATAATATTTTGTAATAAATATAATTTATGATATAATTGTTTTACTGAAAATTCAAAAAATAATTTCAAGAAAATTTACCGGAACATTTTTTTTATACAATATCATTCAGATACAATAAAATACCATCTTTTCTAAAAATAAAATTCATCTATTTTTAAAAATTCTTTTTTGAATAGTTATTTTTTAGTAAAACGAACATAACTTAAATTTACAATATTTTTATCCCTTTTCGTATGTATCAAATCCAACTTAGTTTGTGCAATTAGCTTTGGTTAGACCTATTAATGAGCCAAGTTACTTGTCCAAATTTTAAGGTTCATCCAAAATTTGGGAGAATTTGAGTAAAAATATTAGGCTAAAAAAATGAGTTCGAACAAAAAAAATTTTAGGCCCATTTAAAATATGGGTCAAGTTCGGACTCAAACATTTAAGGCTCGAGCTTGACCCAAACCATTTTCTATATTTATAATATAATGTATTATGTTATATGTATTATATAATTTATAACACAAAAAACTAGATATGTAGTAATATATAATACTATAATGTAAATATTATAAAATTGTTAAGATTAGGGGTGAGCATTCGATCAAATCGAGTGAAATTTTTTTGAATTAATCAAGTTGACAAGTCACATTTTATCATCTTAACTCTATTTGAATTTTTTTGAATCGAGTCGAGTGAAATGAAATTTGAGTCGAGTCGAATTGAGTGAAGTTGTTCAAGTTAAACTAAAAAAATTAAATACGCCAAATTAAAATATTGTTACAATATAACTCATTCGATGTTAAAGCATAAAATTTGAAACCATATTTATGTGAAAATTTATTCATTACTTATTTAGGCCACATTATTATTATTTTAGAAAAAAATTAAACTTTTTTAAATATTCTTTAGAATTTTTAATTTTTTAATATATATATTTTTTAATTTTTATAAATATTTTGAATTTTAAAATTTATTTTAATTTTTTTATTTGTTGTTGAGAGAGAGACCAATTTGGTCATTTTCAAAATTACAAGAGACCAAAGAAATATTTACACTAATATGTTATTTGAGTTATTCAAATTGTAAAATTTAACTCAACTCGAACTTGAAACTCAAATTACTTATTTGAGTTGACTCAAAAAAACCGAATAACTCCTTTCAATTAATTCAAAATTCGAAATTTTTTTATTTTTTCAAGTCGAATCGAGTTTTATTTACCTATAATTAAGATGTCTGTATATAAATTTTAATAAATGATATTTTTAATTATTAAATATTAAATTAAAAATAATATAAATATTTTTTAAAAAATCAAAAAAAATATGAGTAAGCTTAAAATGAGTTTAGGTTAATCATTTACAAACATGAATAAAATTAGACAAAATTTTAGATTCATATTCCATGTAGGAACGAGCTTAAAAAATATATAAAATATATATACTTTTAGAACTAAGATATCTATCATAATTAGAAATGACTAATCCCCATAGCAGGTGCTTTTAACCAAGCTCATAAGCTTTTAGCTTCCTGTAAACAACATAATGTGAATCGTAATAATAATCTTCGATTTGATCCTGTGCTTGATTAGGGATAGAATTTTGGTGACAGAAAAAGAAAAGTTTCTATGCTTGGCTTCAAAGCCAGTCCACTCAAGTCGATGCAAAACTGAAGTTTTATAAGCTAAAGGGAATTAATAACTATGAAATTAAATGAGTGGAGGGTTTAGGTTGTAATTAAACCATTGACATGTTGAGTGGACAAATATAGACATTTATTAGGTGATTTTAAAGGTTATATATCAAGGTTAATTAAGTAAATTAATAATTAAGTAATTAAAATAAGATAAAGAAAAGAAAGATATCATCTTTCTTCCATCTTCACCATCGAAAATCAAAGAAAAAAACACCATGGAAGCTTCAACATTCGACCTTCTCAATTTTACTTGCATCTGAGTATTGTTTGTCCCGTTTTTAATGATTTCTATATTTTTGGAGTCGTTGTAGCTTAATCTAGCTAGCCCAGGGACTGATTTGAAAAAAATTTGAATGTTTAAGGTTTTACCAGGAAAGCATTTTAGTTATTTGTGATGTTTAATGGAAGAAAATAAATCTTTGTTGTTAAAAAACAACTTTTATTAAGTAATTTTTGATGAATTTGTAAATTAGGGATTTAATTGTAAAATGTGACATATTCATGGTGTATTCGAGAAATAATGAAATGTGTGAGCTACTATAAGCTTGTATGATTTTCGGCTAGGCTTGGGTAGGGATGAAATTGCATGAATTTCATTTTACGAGCCTAATGACTAAGTTGTAAAGAAATAAAAAATGTAAGGGCAAACTTGTAATTCTTCTAAAATGTGATTTGAGTTAAATTGAATAGAATGATTATTGAATTGAGTTGAATTTATTCATTTAGATTAAGATAAACCACATGCGGCTTTAGATTAAGGCAAAAAAAAAAGCTTCGGATTAGTCGACTTCATTTTCTACGTTTATTGTCGAGGTAAGTTCGTATGTTTAAGTTTTGTTTTTCTTGTTTGAATTAAATGTTATTACTGTATAATATTAAATTGAGTGTTGACAGAAAAATCCAACGGGGTAACGCCAATCATCGGCAAATGAAAATGGATAGCTTTGGGCTAACGAATATGAAAAGGGATAGCTTCGGCTATCGATTATGGAAAGGGATGGTGACGACCATCAACAATGAAAAGGGATAGTGACGATCATCAAACAATGAAAAGAGATGGCTTCAACTATCGATTTATGAAAAGGGATAGCTTCGACTATCAAATTATAAAAAGGGATGGTGACGACCCCCGAACAATGAAAAGGGTTGGTGATGACCATCAACTTATGAAAAGGGATAGTTTCAGCTGTCGAACTATGAAAATGGGATAACTTCGATTATCAAATTACGAAAAGGGATGGGTTAACCATCGTACTGTTACCTAGTGTGAACTTTGGTAAGAGTTTTCACTGTAAATTACATTAGTTTGATGAAAGGTAAGTAATGTGTACCTTGTGAAAGTTAAAAGTATAATTGTACATATATAAGTTTTTGAGTTAGTTATTCTCGAGTTGGATTTGGTTTACATGCCTTGTGGTTGTATATTGTATTGGTAAGGTTAGACTGTGTGTGTTACAAACTTACTAAGCATGACGTGTTTACTTTGTGCTAATTTTCTGTGTTTTGTAGTTGCTGGAAGTTCGTTTGGGTTGAAAAAGTCGTCGGAGATCTATCACACTATTTATTGGCTCTTTCGGTACTTACGGATGTTTAATTTTGGTTGTAATGGCATGTATAGGTATTTTGGCTAGTGTTGGCCATGTGTTTTGGTTGTGGAATAGCCAATTGGTTTGGCTTGTGATTTTGCATTTTGATGTTGATATGAGCTTAGTTTGTGGCATGTAAATAATAAGTTTGAATTGTGATAGATGAATATGCATTTTGTATAAGCCTTATATCTTGTTGTGGTTTGGTATCTTGCTATGAAAGGTATTTATATATGTCTATTGATGTTGGTGAATGAATGACATATTTTGTACCATTTGATAGGTTTTGGTAAGTTAATTCAATGGTTTGAATTGTTGCAAGTTTAGTTGAAAGTTAGTTAGTCATTTTGGCAAATTTGAATACATGGTTAAACAAGTTTATATATTGTCATTTGAGGTGCCTAAGGGCATATTGGTTGTATGATGTTATATCATATGTACATGACTTATTTATGCTTGATTTTGGTGCCTTATTAAGGTATGTGCATGTGTATTTTTGTTATAGGTACATGATAGTTTGGGTGAGAAAAAAACGCTTGTAAAATGACCTATTTTCGTTCACACGGGCAGAGACACAGGCATGTGTCTCAGCCATGTGTGACACATGGCTAGGTGACATGGTTGTGTCTCCCTGTAGCTTTGAAAGGGTTGCAAGTCAAGCAATTACACGGCCTAGCACACGGCCTGGCACACGGGTGTGTGAGGTTACTTCGAATGGTACACGGCCTAGCACACGGGCGTGTGGCTTGGTTGTGTTACCAAGTTAAAGAGTTACACAGGCACGGACATGAGCTAGGACATGGCTGTGTGTCCCCATTCCGAATGCTCACACAGCCTAAGACACGGGCATGTCTCTTGGCCGTGTGAGTCACACAGCCTGGCCACACGGTCGTGTGACCCTTGTGGCTTTGAAAATTTTCAATGTTTTCCAAAAAATACTTTGAGTTTTCGATTTAGTCCCACTGGTTTCTAATGCATATTTTGGGCCTCGAGGGCTCGTATACGGAACAATATGAATGATTTTGTTCTGTTTTTTATATGAATATTGATGTGTTTTGAAATGTTGAAATTTCTATCTGTTTGTTCTGTAATCTCCAGTAATGCTCCGCAACCCTATTTCGGCAACAGATACGGGTTAGAGGTGTTACATTTCTTGGTATCAAAACTACAATTTAGTCGATTCTCAAACTATACGTGGCGCGTACGAGTCTAGCTATACATGTCGTTATATAACCTGTGATAGTGTGATATCTCCTAATCGTTTTAAAATATGTTTTCATATAGAAGTGACGTCCAACCGAGCCGACTCCGATGAAATTGAAATTAACGCGCAAGCTTCCATTCATGGAGCAGCGTCAGGTGGTTCGAGGCCTGTATCTGAGGGCCGGGAAGGAGAAGCTAATGGAGCTTTCTTTCAAATGATGAGTGAGTGGTTTATCAAGTTTGTATGAACGAACCTGACGGCTCAACAACCTCCACCCCCACCTATTCCCCAACCAGTTCCTATTGTTCCCTTAGACGTGGAAACAGTACGAGCTAATAAACCGCCACTTGATAAAATTCTCAAATATGGGGCTAAAAGGTTTTGAGCTAAAGTTAATGATGATCTTGAGAGATCTAAGTTTTGGTTAGAGAATACTATTTGAGTTTTCGATGAGTTATCTTGTACACTAGCTGAATGTGTAAAGTGTGCAGTATTTCTACTTAAAGATTCAACATATCAGTGGTGGAATACCTTGAATTCAGTTATGCAATGGGAGCATATCGACTGGGAATTCTTTCAAGGTGAGTTCAGAAAGAAGTATATAAGTCAAAGATTTCTTGATTAGAACTGTAAAAAATTTCTCAAGCTTAAGTAGGGTCGTATGATAGTGTCAAAGTATAAACGAGAATTTGTTGATTGTGTAAATATGCTTGGGAGTGTATTCTGACCGAGACTGCAATGTGTAAATAGTTTGAAAATGGATTAAACGAGGATATAAAGCTTCTAGTTGGGATCCTCGAGCTGAAAGAATTTGTTGTTTTAGTTGATAGAGCACATAAAGTTGAAGAGCTTAGTAAAGAGAAAAGAAAAGCCGATTTTGAAGCTAGAGATTCAGGAAAAAGGTGGACCGGGAAGTCATTTCATTCACAGTCGAAGAGATCAAATGAATACCATAATCGCTTGATTGCTTCTGAGGGTTACTCTGATAGAGACCGAGGGAAACATTATGTAGGTTCTAAAACGCAAGCTGTCTGTGGCTAGCGTAGGTAGTGTTAAAGATAGTAAACTTGATTGTCAACGATGTAGACCTCGACATTATGATGAGTGCAAAGCGAAAGATGGGGCATGTTTCAAGTGTGGTTCACTTAAGCATTTTATTCGTGTTTACCCAAAATATCTGAGAAAAAAAAGTTCAGAATGTTCGACCCAACAACACTACCACGAGGATTAGACCACCTCGTAACCCTCGTAACAAAGGCTCTGTTGTGAGATCTGACACTCGAGCACCCACTAGGGCTTACGCTATTCGCGCACGAGAGGAAGCTTCTGTGCCAGATGTTATTACAAGTACTTTCTCTATCTTTGACACTGATATAATTGCTTTGATTGATTCGAGATCAACTCATTCATATGTGTGCACGAACTTAGTGTTTAGTAAGAATTTACTTGTTAAGTCCACTAAATTCGTAGTTAAAGTGTCGAACCCCCTAGGTCAACATCTATTAGTTGATAAAGTTTGCAAGAACTATCCGTTGATGACTCGGGGTTATAGTTTTCTGGCTGATTTGATGTTATTGTCATTTGACGAGGTTGGTGTGATTTTGGGCATGGATTGGTTAACTCTAAATGATGCTGCTGTAAACTGTAGACAAAAGCTTATTGTATTGAAATGTCAGAATGGTGAGGCACTTTGTATTGAATCAGATAGTGTGAGTGGGTTGCCTATGGTTATTTCAGCTATGTCAGCGCAGAAATATGTGAGAAAAGGTTGCAATGCTTGGCTTGCTTATGTATTGGATACTAACGTGTCTGAATCGAAGTTTGAAATAGTGTTAGTGGTTTACGAGTATCTTGATGTGTTTCCAAAAGAGTTGCCTATATTACCGCCGATTAGAGAGGTTGGGTTTGCTATTGAATTAGTATTGGGGACATCACCGATCTCGATAGCACCGTATAGAATGGCTCTTACTGAGTTGAAAGTGTTGAAAGCATAGTTGCAAGAATTAAATGATAGGGGTTTTGCTCGACTAACTTTTCACCTTGGAGTGCACCGGTTTTGTTCGTTAAGAAAAAGGATGGATCGATGAGATTGTGTATTGACTATATCGTCAGCTGAACAAGGTTACAATCAATAATACATATCTACTGCCTCGAATTGACAATCTGTTTGATCAGTTGAAAGGTGCCATAATATTTTTAAAAATTGATCTTCGTTCTGGCTATTATCAGTTGCGAGTGAAAGATTCAAATGTACCGAAAACTACATTCAAAACCAAATATAGACACTATGAATTTCTTTTGATGCCGTTTGGTTTAACTAATGCATCTGCAATATTTATGGACTTGATGAACAAAATCTTCAAACTGTATTTAGATAGATTTATTGTCGTATTTATTGACGACATTCTGATCTATTCTCGAGACGAGTCCGAGCATGCTGAACACTTGAGAACTATTTTGCAAACCCTACGAGATAAACAAATGTTTGCTAAATTTAGAAAATGCGAGTTCTGGCTCTAAAAAGTCGATTTCTGGGACGCATAGTATAGGTTGAAGGCATCAGAGTTGATCCAAGTAAAATTTCTGCAGTTGTTGACTGGAAACCACTGAGAAGTGTATTTGAAGTTAGAAGTTTCTTGGTATTAGCTGGTTATTACAGAAGATTCGTAAAAGGGTTTTCAATGATAGCTACACTGATGATGCGACTTTTACAGAATGATGTAAAGTTTGAATGGTCCAAGAAATGTCAGCAAAGTTTCGATCAGTTGAAAGCACTATTGACTGAGGCACCAGTTCTGGTTCAGCCTAAATTGGGTAAAAAATTTGAGATTTTTAGTGATGCATCATTAAATGGTTTAGGTTGTGTTTTGATGCAAGAAGGCAAAGTGATAGCTTATGCTTCCCGACAGTTAAAGCTGCACGAAAAGAACTATCCGACACATAACCTAGAGTTAGCAGCTATTGTGTTTGCGTTGAAAATTTGGCGACATCATTTGTTTGGCAAAAAATGTCATATATTTACCGATCACAAGAGTTTGAAGTATATAATGTCGCAGAAAGATTTGAATTTGAGACAACGCAGATGGCTCGAGCTGTTAAAAGATTATGAGTTGATCATTGATTATCATCCAGGAAAAGCAAACGTAGTTGTTGATGCTTTGAGTAGAAAGTGTTTGTTTGCTCTGTAAGCGATGAATACGCGTCTCACATTATCTGATGATGGCTCAATCTTAGCTAATTTGAAAGCTAGCCCGATGTTTTTATAACAGATTTGTGAAGCTCAAAAGTGTGATGACAAGTTGTTAGCTAAACGAGCATAGAGTGAGTCAACTTCCGATTAAGAATTTCAGGTAGGACCCAATGATTGTTTATTGTTCAAAGGTAGAATTTGTGTACCGAAGAATCCAGAGCTCATTCAGAGAATCTTATACGAAGCTTATAATGGTAGCTTGTCTATTCATTTGGGAACGATGATTTGAAACAGATATATTGGTGGCCAGAAATGAAACGCGAGATTTCAGATTTTGTATCGAGATGTTTAGTATGTCAACAGGTTAAGGCTGAACATCAGGTACCTTTTAGATTATTGCAGCCAGTGATGGTACTAAAAAGGAAATGGGATTGAGTTACAATAGACTTCGTATCAGGTTTACCCTTATCTCCGAGGAAGAAAGTTGCAATTTGGGCTGTTGTTGATCATCTGACGAAGTCTACACATTTTATTCTGGTACGTATAGATTACTCCCTTGAGAGATTAGTTGAATTATACATTTCTGAGATTGTCGATTGCACGAGGTACCAGTTTCCATCATTTTGGATAGAGATCCATGGTTTATATCGCGATTTTTAAAAATGTTATAGGAATCTCTTGGTATGCAGTTTTATTTTAGCACTGCATTTCATCCTTAGACCGATGGTTAGCCCGAGCGAGTAATTTAGATACTCGAGGATATGCTTCGTTGTTGTGTATTAAAGTTCAAAGGCAGCTGGGAGAAATATTTGGGATTGGTTGAATTTGCATATAATAACAGTTATCAGTCAAGCATAAAGATGGCACCGTATAAAGCTCTATATGGTCGTAAATGCCAAACTCTATTATATTCGACTGAGCTCAGTGAGAAACAGATACACGGGGTTGATTTGATTCGTGAGACTGAAGAAAAAGTAAAAGTGATCCAAGATAGTTTGAAAGTAGCTTTAGATCGTCAGAAATCATATGTGGATCTTAAACGTAAAGACATAGAATTTCAAGTTGGCGACAGAGTATTCTTACAATTATCGCCTTGGAAAAATTTCTTCGGTTCGGTCGCAAAGGAAAGCTAAGTCCGCGATTTATTGGACCCTATAAGATTATTGAAAGAATCGGACCTATTGCGTATCAATTAGATTTATCATCAGAACTAGAAAAGATTCATAATGTCTTTATGTGTCTATGTTACAACGATACAGATCTGACCCTTCACATGTTATCTCCCTGATGGATCTTGAGATTCAGCCTGATATGTCGTACAGTGAGGAACCGATCGGAATTCTAGCACGAGAGGTGAAAGAATTAAGAAACAAGAACATAACTTTAGTAAAATTTCTCTGGCAACGACACGGGAAAGAGGAAGCCACTTGGGAACCCGAGGAAGCTATGAGAAAGCAATATTCGAACCTATTTTCTGGTAAGAATTTTTGTGGACGAAAACCCCTTTTAGGGGAGAGTTGTAACAGCCCGTTTTTAGTGAAATCGAAATAGTAGTTTTGTGACCATAAATCTGACGTCGAAATATATATTTCGTTATTATTTCAATGTCTACAACTTGTTAGTAATATAGTATAAAAATTTTGTTAAGAAATTTTACCGTTTGCATGCTTAATTCGATAAAAAGGACTAAATTGGAAAAGGTGCAAAACTAGAGTTCTATAAGCTAAAGGGATTTAATAGCTATGAAATTAAATGACTGGAGGTTTTATGTTGTGATTAAACCATAGACATGTTGAGTGGACAAATATGGACATTTATTAGGTGATTTTAAAGGTTATATATCAAGTTTAATTAAATAAATTAGTAATTAAGTAATTAAAATAAGATAAAGAAAAGAAAGATAGCATCTTTCTTCCATTTTCACCATCGAAAAATCAAAGAAGAAAAACACCATGGAAGCTTGAACATTCGGCCATCTCAAATTTTCTTGCATGTGAGTATTGTTTGTCCCTTTTTAATGATTTCTATATTTTTGGAGTCGTTGTAGCTTAATCTAGCTAGCCCAGGGACTAATTAGCAAAACTATTAAATGTCTAGGTTTTACCATGAATGAATTTTAGTTATTTGTGATGTTTAATGGAAGAAAATGAATCTTTATTGTTAAATAAACAACTTTTGTTAATTGATTTTTTATGAATTTGTAAATTAGGGATTTAATTATAAAATGTGACATATTCATGGTGTATTCGAGAAATAATAAAATGTGTGGATTGCTATAAGCTTGTATAATTTTCGGCTAGGCTTGGGTAGGGATGAAATTGCATTAATTTCATTTTAAGAGCCTAAGGACTAAGTTGTAAAGAAATCAAAAGTGTAGGGGCAAATTGTAATTTTTCTAGAATGTGAATTTGAGTTAAATTGAATAGAATGATTATTGAATTGAGTTGAATTTATTCATTTAGATTAAGATAAAACACATACGGCTTTAGATCGAGGCAAAGAAAAAGCTTAGGATTATTCAACTTCATTTTCTATGTTTATTGTCGAGGTAAGTTCGTATGTTTAAGTTTCATTTTTTTATTTTATGAATTGAATTTTATTACTTTATAATATTAAATATAGTGTTGACGAAAAAAACCAACAGGGTAACGTCGATCATCGAAAAGTGAAAATGGATAGCTTTGGCTATCGATTATGAAAACGGATGGTGATGACCATCAACAAAGAAAAGGGATGGTGACGACCATCAAACTATGAAAAGAGATGGTTTCGGCTATCAATTTATTAAAAGGGATAGCTTCGGCTATCGAATTTTGAAAAGGGATAGATTCATCTGTCGAACTATGAAAAAGGGATTATGATCTTGGATTATGATGTTTGTTTGCTTTTGTTGATTAAAAATTTTTTATTTTTGCCTATGCATGATCTTTGTGGTATAAATTTTTCTTGGGGTAGGATTGGGAACACAATTCCCTATAGAGTTAATTATTGGATTTCTTGCCGCTACTCACTCATTGTACGTTTTCTTTACTCTTTCTCTTTAATATACAGTAGTTGTTATGCCTCTGCGTCGTGATCGGGGTAGAATGGATGATTGTGCACTGCAGCAGGAAAATGCTCAGATGGGCCGCATCGAGCACTTCATGTCTGAGATGGTAGGAGCACTACAGCGTATCATTAGTGCCAAAGCTGCTCCGACTCGTCAGGGTTTGCCATTAGAGCATTTACAAGCTCTTGGTTGTAAGGAGTTTTGTAGTGTTAAGCGCAGTGATCCGACACATGCAGAGTATTGGTTGGAGGGCATCATTGGTATTCTCGGTCAAATAGGTTGTTCTAACAAGGATAAGTTGGGATGTGTCATATCGCTGCTGACAGACGAGGCTCACAGATGGTGGATGACTATCGAGAGGGGTACTGTACCGGATTGTTTGACTTAGGACTTCTTTTTAGCATCGTTTCGAAGGAATTTTATGGGCGAGCAGTATCTTGAGGCTAGGAGAAGAAAGTTTATGGAACTAGCTCAGGGCACTCTGTCGATAGACGAGTATGAGGCTGAGTTTGTTCGGTTGAGCCAGTATGCTCCCGAGTTGGTGTCTTTTATGGTGAACTGTTGTAAGAGGTTTAGGTTTAGGCTGAACCATGAGATTAAGCTCTATCTGGTTGCTAAGAATATTGAGGTCTTTGACGAGTTAGTTGAGAAGGCTCGTGTGTTAGAGGAGACTTTGGGAGAGGAGCCCAAAGCTACTTCGTGTAGAGCTATTAAGAGGTCAAATGAGGCTGCTAGTGGTTCTAGTCGTAAGGGTAAGAAAGGTCGTTTTAGTAGATATTGATGATGTGTTGCTGGTGGCCATAGTTAAGATAGGCAAGCTGCTAGAGTTGAGGCTGGTCCTGTTGATCAGGAGGCTGCTGCATAGCCGATATGTGAGCATTGTAGTCGACGTCATCGTCATAAGTGTTGGAGGATGACGGGTGCTTGTCTTGTCTGTGGTTCAATGGAGCACTGTGTGGGTGACTACCCAAGGAAAGTTATTATTGTTGATGGTTAGCCTGTTGCTACTGTTGTTGCTGCACCTGTTTTGGCTCGAGGGACAGGCCGTGGCAGAGGTGTTGGTGGTAGAGATGCTGGTCAGTATGGTGCTACACAAGGTGGTGATGGTGATCCAGATAGAGTTTATGCAGTGAGGGTGCCTTAGATTAGGGAGGCCACTGATGTTATCGTAGGTACTTTCACGTTACAGTCTTTTCCTCTGCTAGCTTTAGTTGATTCTGGTACAATGAGGTTGTTTATCTTGAGAGACGTAGCTAGAGAGTTGGGGATTGCTGTAGAGACATCTAGACCGAGTGTTACAATTAAGAGCCCTCTAGGTGATAGTGTAGTGGTGGATCAAGTTTATCGTCGTTGTCCTTTGATGGTTCTGGGACAAGTGTTCCCAGTTGATCTTTATGAGTTACCATTTTGAGGTTTTGACATCATTCTGGGTATGGATTGGTTGTCCGAGCATCGGGCTAAGGTGGATTGCGAGGCAACGTTGGTGACTCTGTGTGGTGCTGGTGGTTCGGAAGTTGTTGTTTGTGAGAATTTTGAGTTGTTGTCAAATGTAATTTCTTCTCTTCATGCTGAGAAGTTAGTTTGGAAAGGTTGCGAAGTTTATGTAACCTATATCCAAAATGCTGATAGTAGGGAGATGAGGTTGATGAGATTCAGGCTGCCTGTGATTTTTTGGATGTGCTTCCTGAGGAGTTGCGTGATTACTACTGAATAAAGAAGTTGAGTTCGGTATTGAGCTATATCCTAGTACTGCTCCAGTGACTGTTGCGCCTATCGCATGGCACCTAAGGAACTGAAAAAGTTGAAGCTGTAATTGTAAAAGTTGTTGGCTTGAGGGTTCATTCGTCTGAGTGTGTCTTCGTGGGGAGCATCGATGTTGTTCATAAAGAAGAAGGATGAGACTTGGAGGCTATGCGTTGATTATCACCAACTTAATAAGTTGACCATCAAGAATAGGTGTTCGCTATCGTGGATTGATAATCTGTTTAACCAGTTTTGGGGAGCTTTTATTTTCTCGAATATTGATTTGAGGTCTGGGTATTATCAGTTGATGGTTAAGGATTCGCATGTGATGAAGACTAATTTCAGGACTCAATATTGTCATTACAAGTTTCATGGCATGCCATACGGGTTAACGAATGCACCTGCTGCATTTATGGACATGATGAACTGAGTATTCTATTCCTACTTGGATCGGTTCGTAGTGATTTTCATAGATGATATATTGGTGTATTCTCGATCAAAAGATGAGCAGGATGGGCACTTGAGAGTGGTTCTACAAGTTTTTGCGGAAGAAGTAGTTGTAAGTGAAGCTGAGCAAGTGTGAGTTTTGGCTTCATGTGTTGGTTTTTCTGGGTCATGCCGTTTTAGTTGAGGGTATTCAGGTTGATCTAAAGAAGGTTGAGGCAATTTTGGATTAGAAGCCGTCGAGGACTATTTCTGAGGTCAGAAGATTCTTAGGGTTAGCTAGTTATTATCGTCATTTTGTCGAGGGTTTTCGAGCATTGCTGCTCCTTTGACGAAGTTGCTTCAAAAGAACACTACCTTTTAGTAGACTGATAAGAGGCAGAAGTGCTTTGAGAAGCTGAAGTCAATTTTGACTGAAGCGCCCGTGTTGACACAGTCGGTGTCTTGTAAGGAGTGTGTGGTCCACAGTGATGCTTCTTATACGGGACTGGGTTGTGTGCTGATACAAGAGGATAGGGTAGTTGCTTATGCTTCAAGGTAGTTGAGAGGTGTTTGATATACACTGATCACAAGAGTCTTAAGTATCTCCTAACCTAGAAGGAGTTCAACTTGAGACAGAAGCGCTGGATTGAGTTGCTGAAAGGTTATGATTGGATGATCGAGTACCATCCAGGAAAGGCAAACGTAGTTGCAGATGCTCTGAGTCGCAAGTCTCTGGTTGATTTGAGGGCTATGTTTGTGAGGTTGTCTATCTCTAAGGATGGGGGTTTGTTGGCTGAACTTCAGGTGGAGCTGGTTCTTTCGCAATAGATTTGTGAGTGTCAGCCTTTTGATGAGAGTTTGGCTCGGTAAATTTGTTAGGTTAGGTCAGGTGTTTAGGGGGATTTTGATCTCGACTCTGATGGTGTTCTGTGTTTTTGAGATTGCTTGTGTGTTACGAGAGACGAGGATCTGAGGCACTCGATTCTTACCTAGGCTCATAGTAGTCCTTTTTCTATGCATCCCGGTGGGAATAAAATGTATCAGGATGATGTACCTCATGTGTCAACTAAAAATACGACAAAGGAAAATGCACCTATCGATAAATAGTATAGTTGTGGTGAGTAGAAATATCGTATCCACGAGGACTAAAAGTATTAGTAATTACTATTTTTTCTATTATTTAACTGACAATTTAGAGTGATAGGTTTTAAACTAAAATTACTAAAATATTTTAACTAAGAACTCAACAAAAAATAAATTAAGAAAATAACCGAAAAATAACTAATGAGAGAAACAATAACCAAGAAAGAATCCAGTATATTTATATTGTCTCATTTCTAGGATTGCATGCAACTCCACTCAATTATGCTAGATCTACTCTTAAGTAGAGACTTTTCCTCCACTGAATTAAGCACATTAAACATGAATTAATATCCCAAAAATATTAAAATAAGAAATAAGCACACATAATTGAGAACAAGAATTAAGTATTTATCACGTAAAATAGAAATCAAATAATAAAATTCATCTTAGTTTCATCTTCCATAGGTATCTAGGGAATTAGTTCATAATTTTGAATAAAAAACATCTCAAAGTCAGAAAAACCACAAGAAACAAAGAAACTCATAACAACTTCAGAAGAAATTAAAAGGAGGTCTTCGATCTTGATGGAAATCTGCTTCAAAGTTGACTCCAATGGTGTTTTTCGAGTTGTTTTCTTCAAGATTCCCTGATAGCTCCCATAACTCTTCTTCTATTTGGTATTTATAGACTTTAGAATGCTTAGAAAGCCTAAAAATTGTATTTTGCAGCGTGTTTGGGAAGCGAGTTACAAAATCGACACGGGCTGGCACATGGTCGTGTGTCCAAGCCATGTTGGAAAGCCTAGCCCATTGGCTCCTGAAATTTGCTCTTTTTGTCTGATTTTCACTCATTTTTTACTTCTTTTACTCCCAAATGCTCACCCAAGTATAGAAACATGAATTCAAAGGATTAAGAGCATAAAATTCACCAATTTGCGTGAATAATCATCCAAAAATGCATTAAGAATGGGATCAGGATATGTTACTTTTATCATTCATCATAGTATCTTCGGGTTTTGTATTGGTGGCTTGGGTTAAAGAAGGATGTTGCTAACTTTGTTTCGAGATGCTTGGTTTGTCAGAGGGTGAAAGCCAAACATCAGCATCCATCAGGTTTGCTTCAGCCTATTCAGATTTCGGAATGGAAATGAGAGAAGATTACGATGGACTTCATTTCAGGTTTTCTTTGACTCTGACACGTAAGGATTCGATTTGGGTGATTGTGGATAGATTTACGAAGTCTGCATATTTTTTGTTGGTCCATACGACTTTTAGTCTGCATCAGTTAGTTGAGTTCTACATCTGAGAGATTGTTCATCTTTATGGAGTTCCTGTTTTGATCATATTAGACCGAGATTCGTGATTTACTTCGAAATTCTGGATGGCGTTGCATGTAGCTTTAGGTTCGAAGCTTCATTTCAGTTTATCTTATCATCCACAGTCTGATGGTTAGTCAGAAAGGGTGATCCAGATTCTTGAGGATTTGCTTTGTAGTTGTGTTATCGACTTCAAAGGTAACTGGGATCGTCACCTACCATTGGTCATTTTTGCGTATAATAATAGCTATCGGAAGAGTATTAAGTTGGCACCATTCGAGGCTTTGTATGGTCAAAGGTGTAGAACTCCTCTGTGTTGGTCCGATATGGAGGACAAGAGGAACTTGGGTCCGAAGTTAGTTTGGAAGGTTGAGGATAAGGCGAGACTTGTTTGCGAGGGGTTCAAGGCTGCTTCTAAGCGACAGAAGTCTTACCCTGACCTAAGATGTCGAGACATCGAGTATCAAGATGGTGTAAATGTATTTCTTAAGGTTTTTCCATGGAAGAAAGTTTTGAAGCTTGGACGGAAGGGTAAGCTCAGTCCGAGGATCATTGGCCCTTATGAGGTTGCCAAGCAGATTGGACCAGTTGCTTATCATTTATTGTTGTCGCCTGAGCTAGAGCATATTCATGACGTCTTCCATGTCTCCATGTTACGGAAGTATAGATCTGATCCTTCTCACGTTGTTCCTATTGAGGAGATCGAGGTTCAATCTGGTCTTTCGTACGAGGAGGAAATGGTTGCGATCCTAGATCAAGAGGTCAATGTGTTACGCAATAAGATGGTTTCGTTGGTAAAAGTCTTGTGGCGTAACCACAAGACTCAGGAAGCCACCTGGGAGTCGGAATATGTGATAAAACGTCAGTTTCCATATCTGTTTGATTCAGGTAAATTTTGAGGACAAAATTTTTTTTAGATAGGGAGAGTTGTAATATCCCTAAATCGGGTCTAGTAATTTTGGGTATATTTTTCGGGTTTCGAGTGTGAAACTAGGAATTTATATGGTTTCTAGTAATTTTTAATTTCATTTAGGAGGTTAATTTAATCTAAAATCAATTAAATAATAATCTGGAAAATAAAAATATATTTTTGAAAATTTAATTTTAAAGGTTTTAAATAATTATTAGTGAAAATAATCAATTTGGGTTGAAAAAGAATTTTACAATAATTTTTATTGGAGGTAATTTGAGTAAAATTTAAATATTAATTAAATAGGATTTAATTGTAAAATAAGGGAAAATTTAAAGTATTTATATAACAAATAAACCATAAAATTCAGAATTTTGAAGGGAAAGAATTAAATGGTAAAGTAAGGGAAATGTGTGAGAGACCATTAGACAAATTTCCCAATTTTTAAGTTTCTGGTGGGTGGTTTCAGTTTTAAAACTAATGTATCTAGCCCACTTTTCACACATTTTACATTAGGTTAGAGAGCTTTAAAATTAGTTTTCTTTGCATGATTTTAAAGACTATCATTAGAGAATATATCCAACCGATTTCCTTATCAAAATACTCTCTCAATTTACCCTAAATTATTCTCAAAAGTAGCCAAAAATATTATGAAATTTCTCAAGTTTCTTCAATCAAGATTTTCAATCAATGAATTTAGAGCGAATCAAACGTAATCTTCAATCCTAAACTTTTTTTTATGATGATTAGAAACATTTTTACATGATTTGAGAGTAAATTAAAGGATTTTTATCAATGTTAACTTCTTCCAAGAACACATGGTTCTTTAATGGTGGATCTTGAATTTTGATAGGAAATCCACAAATCAATGGATGTTCCAACTCAAAATGGATCTATTAAAAGGTTTTTGACCTTATTTATCAATATTAAACATGATTTAAAAAGTACTTTAAAGATATCTAAATTTCATCATCTTCATGAACCGATTTTCCAAAATTTTATGAAATTAATTTAAAGATGAAATTGATGCTTAGTATAAGTGTATTTGGCCTAGTATTGATGATTGAAATTTTTTAGGAGGTCAATTTTGTGAGGAATCGAGTTTTCCACTTCATGTTCCAAATTCGGTAAGGTATCTTAGTGAGAGGATTTCGATTAGTATATTTAATTAAAATTCATGTTTATTATAGCTTTAGAAAGGTGGTAATGTCTACTTTATCTCTGTTGAAGCTCTAAATCTTGAAGAGGACTGAGCTAACCGAAATTGAAGCTTGGATTTGTTTGGTTGATCACTTGTTTGTGGTAGAATAAATTCTGTGGTGAGTGTTTCTTAGGGTGATTTGGTAAATTGACCCTCATTTATATATAATTAGTAGCTTAATTGATGATTTCAATTGATTAATTATGGTTGAATGACTGATTTTTGCATGATTGATATTATATGTACAAGAGTTGAATTTTTATTGAATAATGGTAAGTAAGCATTTTGGTGGTTTTGTGCAATTTAATTAGGCCAATTATATTGATGATTAGAGCACGGTTACTGGAGTTTTTGATCATGATATATTGGTGTTACAATTGGTAATTGAACATTGGAAAATGGCAAATGAAATGCTTGATTTAATTTGATGTTAAATGGCTATGTTACATGTTACATGTTACACATAAGCATTTTGTCACATTAAATTCAACAGAATAATGATTGATTTATATGCTATGTTTGATTGAATATATTGGCAACATGCATGGTTGATCCATTGGATATTGTTGGCATACCATAAGGTTTGTGAGTACTCACCTTTATTTATGACATTGTGAGAATATGGCTCTAGGTGGACTGATTTGTTTAGAGTAGATAAGGGACTGTTAAGCATGAGCCTCCATTCATTGGGTTATTTGCGGTGTTATAAGGGAGCGTGTGCTTTGGCCCGCTCAACTCGGTGGATTGTATTTGATATTTGTGGGAGTTCGGAGATCCATTTATCTGATGTATGATCACCCGATTAAGCCATGAGAAGTGTATGCCAATATATTTATGTGTGATTATTGTTATATCATTCGATGTTTATAAGCCATGAATAATTGATTCTTGATATTGATAAAACATATGGAATTTAAATTGACATATTTCATTATTATAGTTGATAATTGGTGATTGATTGGTTGTGTTTTAAGCATGATTTGGATGTTAATTTACTAGTCGTTTTATTAACATTCACTGAGCTTTTTAAAGCACACACCCTCAAAATTTGTGCAGATAATCATCGGGCTTGAGGAGTTGAAGAGTCGAGGAAGAGAGTTCCAAGAGATTTAGGCTTGGTGGGGACTTTATTACATGTTTTAGAGACTGTAATTGGGCATTGTGGAACTCCCGGGAATTAGTTTAATTTTGGTTGTAATTGGACATTGGACATTGGACATTTTATTTTGGATGGTTTTATAATAATTTTGAGGCATGTTTGAGTTTAATTAGTAAATGATTTACGGTGTATTGTTCCTTGATAACACGGTGATTGATAACACGGTATGTGAGGCATGATATTTATACTAAGAATTTTTTAAATGAAATTTCTATGGAGTGGTTTACTAGTGACTAAGGTACGCCACTTGTTTGATTTATTCGATGTTTGTTATGCATGAAATTGATTGCTTAATTCTATATAATTGAGGCTTAATTGACGTCAATAAACTCAATTGAAGGTGTATGTATATGTATGTTACTTAATCGTAGTTAAATCGGGTTTGAATTTTTGTCTTTTTAAATTGGTATTCTAATTTGTTTAAGGTACAATTTAGTCCTCAAAATTGATTAGTCTAATTAAAGCCTTAGATAATAAGGAAAATTGGTAAAATTTTAGAATTAGTCTCGTAATGGGAGAAATTCAATAGAAATGCACTTAATTTATAATTCAAAATCATTCCTAATAGTTTGTATTTGTTACAATTTAGTCCCTAATAATAAAACTTAAATTAGACATAGTAAACGAACTCAAATTAAGTTGAAATTTTTAGGCTTGCATAATTTGACTAAAAGATGGTCGGTAAACAATCAGATCTAAAATTGGGTTAGTTTTACCATAAGTGGTAAAATCACGAAAATTCCCTTAGTTTAAATTACCTCGGAAAAGTTTAAAATTGGCTCATAATTTGCTACACATTAATAAATAACTAATAATTAGATAAGATTGAGGTGTTATATGGTCAGGGTGTGTCTTGGGTGTTTGTTAGCTGGAGAGTCACTTAGGTGGCTAATGTAATGCTTCGAATTCGGGTCGGTCCATATCGGTCGGGTTTGGGGTGTCACACAACCACCTAACCTCCCATCCCACATTTTAGGCCTATCTAAGCAAGGGAGCAATTCAAGGGATCTCCAAGCTATTTTTAGTAAACTCCCATGCTACTCTTCAATTGTAAATACCACCTCTTATCTCTCATTCAAAGCATCATTTATTCATCCTTTATTCATTTGTCACTTGTCCATCAACTCATTTTCCTTCTCTCTTCCACGCATAAGCATTCACATTTCCCCATTTACTTTAGCTAGCATTTTCCCCTGAGGAAAACCATTCTTGATTGGTCACCTTAAGGAGCATTTTGCAAATTCTTTTGATGTTTTTCTGTTGACAATGATGACTTATTTTTTTTACCTAAAATGATTGCATTAATTTGATGAAATTCGTTTGATTCATGTTTATGATATTCTGTGTCTCAATTTTTCATGCTTTCAATTAAAATCATTTATGTATTTCATGCCTTAAAATATGTTTGAATGCATTAGAATTAGTTGATCAATCCTATCCAGATGGCGATTAATGGACGCGATAATTGGAAGGTGCATGCTTAATTTAGATCCTAACCCGATTAAATTAAAGGTTCGTAATAACTCAAAAGAGCTCTATTACCTTGTATAATTTTAGATTTGTTTGATTAAATTGTTTCAAACCTAACTCGTCCCTGTTACTTCACATAAATTCTAAGGAATCCTTAGTTAAATATGGGCATAGAAATATGCATGTTTTTCTAAGTATAAGATTTCAAAAGAATTTATATTAGATTTCAAGTTAATGAATGATCGAGTTGTCATGGAATTTTTCCATAACATTGTTAAGTATGATGAAAAATGAGTTGAGTCAAATGTTGTAATTATTCTAGCTTAGTCATGTTATTGTTGTTAAACTTGTGAAATTGCTACTAAACCATCACCTTGCATTTCATTTCATTTCAATTTAGGTTAACATGCATTTAGTTAATTAATTTAACATCTATCACTCAAAATTATTGTGTTTTTCTTAACCAACTTGTGAATAGTAATTTTACAATTATCAATTTAAATATAGTCTTTGTGGAGATGATAACTCTTATACTTACTTATTACTTAATAATGACTGTGTATACTTGCACATTCTGTCGCAAACCACTAATCAGAAGTTCAGAGCCGAAGATGATGACTCTCAACAGTGTTTATGGTGGTGTTGGGGTCTCCTCAAGAAAAAAGAAGAAACAAAAGTGGAGAGAGAGAGAAGGAAGACACTGACATAGATGAACAATGTAGGTGGTGTGAACAGAGTAGAGATTACTACAATAGCTTGGCTTGAAGAAAGAGGGAAAAAAATAAAACTATTATAGAAGATTAATTGAAGAAAGGAAAGGAAATAAAATAAGAGAGGAGAGAACAAGAGAAGTGGGGAGAAAATATTTAGTTGAAATTCATCATAGTCGTTGCCCTTTACAATTCAACAAAAATAAGGGGAAAAAGAAGATAACTGTTGTAAAAGACACTGTCTCACTTAAATACTAAAACGCATCGTCTTACTTAAGTATAAAATTCATCGTTTTAATAACAATATTTAGGCTAAATATGTAAACTAGCAATCATTTTAATAACCGATTATAACATCCATATCAATTCTCCCCTACTAACACGATTCTTGACCTCAAAGATCAAAAAAAGGAAATTGTTGCTGCAATTTTTGGAAGTTTTCTCAAGTTGCATCTTCAGGAAGGGTGTTGGTCCACTCCACTAGCACCTCAGAGATGGCTTGGTTTCCACGGCAAACCATACGATTGTCCAAAACACGAACTGGTTCCTCAGTCAAAGAACCAGTTGGTCCAACTAAGGGTAGAGTAGCATGCACAATTTGGTTGCCCACATGTTTTTTTAATTGATAAACATGGAAAGTTGGATCAATACGTGACCCTGGAAGGAGTTGGGGTCTATAAACAATTGTTCCAACTTTAGCTGTCATAGGAAATGGTCCAAAAAATTATGGTGCCAGCTTTTGATTAAGAACTTTCCTAACTAAGTGTTGCTTGTAAGGTTGCAACCTGAGGTACACTAAGTCTCCCCCTGAAACACATGATCACTCTTGTGTCTGTCAACTATCTGCTTCATACGATCATGGACACTCTTGAGGTGAAATTGTAACAACTTCATGGCTGCTCTCCTCTTTTGTAGGCTCCTATCAACACAGGCTACTATGAAAGTTCCACCTAAGTAAGGTAGGTGGTGTGGGGGGACTATCCATAGAGAACCTCATAAGGAGTTGTTTGCAGGGCAGAGTGGTAAGTTGAGTTGTACCACCACTCTGCCATTGGCATCCACAATGACCAATTAGCTGGCCTCTCTCCTGTCATGCACCAGAGGTATGCTTCCAAAGTCCTATTAAGGACCTCAATTTGTCCATCACTTGGTGGATGGTAAGTAGTTGGCACGCTTAACTTGGTTCCTAACTTTCTGAAAAAGCTCCTGCCAAAAGTGACTCACAAATGTCTTGTCTTTGTTAGATACAATCAAATTAGGTAAGCCATATAGTTGATAGATATTATTAAAGTATTACCGAACAACAAAAAGGGTAGATAAGGGGTGTGTAAAGGCTAAAAAATGACCATACTTGGTAAATCTGTTTATAACCACTAGGATAAGATCCTTGGCCCCGGTAGAAGGAAGTCATTTGATGAAGTCCATGCTAATGGGCCCTCATGCTCGTTCAGGAATATCGAAGGGATGTAAAAGGCCTGGTGAAGCTGCATCATCAACCTTGCATTTCTAGCAGGTAAGGCATTCCTGAACCCATAACTTAATATCCTTAGCCATACCCTTCCAGTATACTGACCCAGCTATCATGTGTCTTGTAGCATGGTTCCTTGAGTGGCCACAAATGGGACCCTTGTAGAAGTAGTCAAACAACTCTTTTTGTAAGTCTTTGTCTGACTCTACTACTAGTTTCTCCTTTCTTCTAAAAAATCTTCCATCCTAGGTATACTTAGGATGAGATTGAGGTTATTGTAGTTCAGTACATATCTTAGATAGTCTAACATCTTTCTTACAATACTCTTGGATCTTAATAAGGATATCATACAAGATGGTATTGGTGGTCCTCTGGAAGTATTGGCCTCCAGGTGGTAACTCCCTTCTGGACAATGCATTAGCTACAACATTGTGACTTCCCTTCTTGTAAACAACTTCAAAATCATAGCCAAGCATGTTGGCCTTCCACTTCTCCTAGAAAGGAGTAACTATTTGTTTTTTAGACAAAAATATTAAACTTTAGCGGTCTGTTCTAATCTTGAATTTGCACCTAAGGAGGTAAGAGTGCCACTTTTGAACTGCTAAGAGAACTGCTATCATCTCTTTCTCATATATAGAAAGAGTCTGGTGCATTAGTCCCAATGCCTTATTGAAGAAAGCAATAGGATGCCTTTTTTGTTGCAAAACGGCCCCCACTTCCTGATTACATGCACCAGTATCCACATAAAATTCGGCTTGAAGGTCTTGTAAGGCAAAGACAGGTGTTGTGCTGAAGGATAATTTCAAAAACTGGAAGGCATTATCAGCTTGCTAGTTCCAAGTCCACTCATTCTTCTTAAGTAGATCCGTCAGTGGTTTGACTAGCATTCCATATATGTAGATGACTCTCTTGTAATAGCCAGATAACCCTAAAAGCCTCTAAGTTCCTTGACTGATCTAAGAGTAGGCCAAGTAGTAACACTTTCCACTTTGGTAGCATCCATAGAAATTGGCCTTTTTGAAATCACATGGCCTAAATACTCAATTGTAGTAGTTACAAAAGTACAATTACTCAATTTAGAAAACAATTGGTGAGACCTCAGTAGCTGAAAAACTTCCTACAAATGTTGCAGATGTGTAGACCAATCTTTTAAGTAAACAAGGATGTCATCAAAGAATACCAAAACAGACTTCCTCAACAACTGTTTAAACACAAAATTCATTAAGGCCTGGAAGAAGGAAAGAGCATTAGTCAGCCCAAAGGGCATGACCAAGAACTCATAGTGTTCATCGTAAGTTCTAAATGCTATCTTGGGAATGTCTGCTTCCTTCATTCTTATTTGATGGTATCCAGACTGTAACACCCCTAACCCCTCTCGGTCGTCGGATTAGGGTCACAGGCATTACTAACACGCCATACAATTAATCAGTCATAATTACAGATATATATACTAGCCATTAACAATATAATATAAAGGGTTAGGTCATAAACAATCAGATCATATCATACTCGAATATTATACAATCAAATAAAGATTCATGCTATGCAATGCTAAACTTGGTCTTCACTGTCTACACTATTATCACTATTTATACATTGCTAAACTTAGTCTTCCACTGTCTACACTCTTATCACTATTTATCCCTTCTTGAATGTCAGAATTTGGATACATACAAAACTATTCCAATTAATAGAATTAGACTATTAGTCCATACTCCATCTATGATTGTCTTCGATGATGTTAGTGGAATGCTCTTAATTTAGGTTTGCTAATCCACCCTAATTTAGAGTAAAAGTTACTCTTGTAGCCCCTATTACGAGTCTACGAGACCTTACAAGTAGTTTAAAAATAGGCAAGGACTAATTTGAAATAATTTTGGAAGTTTAGGAAATAATTACAAAAATTTTGATTTCAGGGGTCACACACCCGTGTGGCTAGGCCGTGTGCCTCACACGACTGAGACACACATCTGTGTGGCCAAGCCATGTAACTTTTTAACTTGGGTCACACGCCCATGTGTGTTGCCCGTTTGTGACACACGCCAGTGTGGCCAGGCGTGTGCACCCAAAAGTACCTTAAAACTCAAGTTTACCATTTCCTATTTACTTAGGCACTAAGCAACTCAATTACCAATCATTTAACCTATTCCAAACACGATTAAACATGCCCAAAGTACACCAAATTCATCACCTAATATGCCTAACCAATGTACCCTCATTAGTACCACATTTTATAAGTTCAAATCCATTAACAACACATCAAACATTCAAGACTTTCATTCATATCACATTTACCATATTTGAACTAACTTTCAACTTCTAAAGTTACCAAATATGAAGCTAAGCACATACTAAGCATTATGCTAAGCTACCAAGCTTTAAACTATCACATACCAAAATATAAACTAGGCTAACATACCAACATAGCCTCAACCACAACCATATACACATTTAACCATCATTTCACTAGCAACTAAGTTAACAACATCTTATAAAAAATATCAACAAAAGACTCCCTAGGTACATGCCATTACAAAATGAAATATCACCACACTTGAGCTCAGGATTTATGATTTGATGCTGAGTCGACAATAATTCGAATAGTACCTAGCCTACTCACGGAAAACAAAACTGCACGCTAAGTAAAACTCAGTGGTATTTCTATTATCCGAATAACATAAACTTGATATAAGTATTTAAAATGCAAAATGCAACAAGTAAGCTATGTTCATGTGTTTCAATTCAATAGTATAATTTTTTCTCATTCCTTATTTACATCTACTAAGATTTTCACATGTTCAAATATACAAGTATATATCAATGGCATTTCATTCAACATTTGAATACATCATCTCATGTGATGGCATGATTCATATCTTTGATTAATACTTGAACTCATTCAAGTTCCATATCTCAATTCATCAATTCATATTTCATAATCATTTCTCATGTTTTCCATTTCAATATTTTCTCATCTCATATTCATTTATCATCTTTGCCATTTCAATATCAATCACATAAATTATTATTTTACTTTCCCCTATTAACACGACACGGACTCGGGCGGATACACGGATCCAACCAACATATCAGTTTGGCACTCAGTGCCTCATCAGATAAATCCAAAGTATTAACTATGCCAAGCGCTACATAAATTGACACCCAGTGTCTCATCGGTTAAACCGAAACAAATTGGCACCCAGTGCCTCATCAACTCGAGGTCAAAGTAATCCCTGAACTCTTTCTATCCTATGGCATGCCATCTATATCTGACTCAACCCAATATAGTTAATAGGGATTCATTTCACTTTTCAATACAACCAATGTCGCAATTTCATGAATATATATCATCACATATAAGCATATATTCAATTTGATAATAATCACATTTTTCTCAATACACATATATACATAATCAATATATTTCATAATATATAAAATCAATCCATTTCATTTCAATTATGAATTTAATTCAATCCCAAAGTACCAAAGTACTCACCTCAAATGCTTACCATATGCAAACAATTATATATGCAATAATCTACTATTTAATTCAGATTATAGAAACACAAACTGTGAATTCCGAGCTATTCAACGTCGATTTTATCCTTCCCCTTTTTACTCAAGGATTTCGGTACGACGTTAGCTACGAAATAAAATAATTAAATCACTTTAATATTACACAATTCAATTTCACATTAAATTTCAATTTTCGCGCTATATTTTACTTATTCTTCAATTTCGTCCCTAAATAGAGACTAATTTTAACCTTCACAATTAAATTCATATTTTATACTAATTTCACTCTAGACCACATTTAGCTTACTCTTTTTCAATTTAACCCCTTAATTTTAAAATTTTCACAATTTAGTTCCTATTGTTCAAAATCAACAATTAATTCCACAATTTAGCTTTTTCCATTTCTAACTTAAAAATCTATCTATTTAATCTCTAATACTTAAACTATTCGACAATGTCAACATCTAAAATCTTGAACAATACTAAAAATTACCATATGGATCAGGTAGCCCTAAGTACCAAGATTCCAAAAATATAAAAATTACAAGGGTAGGGACTAAATTACACTAGTCAAATTAGATTTCAACTTCAAACCCCCAAATGCCATGAGCTTCTTCTCCCTTTCTTTCTTTCTTTTCTTTTTATTTCTTTTCTAATTCGCATGGATCCACTTTCATCTCTTTTTCTTTCTTTTATTATACATTCATTTAATTATATTATATATATACATTAAAGTTAATATATATAACATATATATTTATTTTAAGCACATGCATTTTCTTTAGCCCATGGATGGCCACCTATGCACACACATTAATTAAGTGGCACAATTACTACTTTAACCACTTTAGTTTATTTCAATTTATAATTCAACTTTTAACCCTTACGCGATTTAGTCCCTATACCTTAATAACTCCTAATTTCACAAAATTTACTAATCCAAAAATTAATTAGCTACTAAATTAACCTCGTAAGTATTTACAAGTCTGGTTTACTAAAATGGAGTCCTAAAAATACACTTTTCGACACCCTTGACTATCAGGCTGTTACAAGACCTGAGATCCAACTTAGAGAAATACACAACCTTGCCATGTTCATCAAGAAGCTCCTCTATAATAGGAATTGGAAATTTATCCTTCATTGTGAGTTGATTCAATTGCCTGTAATCAACACACATTCTCCAGCTGCCATCATTCTTTTTGACCAGAACCATAGGTGAAGCAAAGGAGTTGTTACTGGCCCTGATGATTCTAGTATTCAACATTTCCTTAACCATCCTCTCAATCTCATCCTTCTAGACACTAGGGTATCTGTAAGGTCTGACTTTAACTACTGCTAAATCATCTTTTAAAGAAATTCCATGATCATGTAGCCAAGGTGGAAGCAAGCTAGAAGGGTCCTTGAAAATATCAAAATATTCTTCCAACATCTGTTGCAACTCAAAGATATGGGAGTAGTAGTTGCTGACAGTTTTGTTTGTAGAGGAGTTGTTATCACCATCACGCAGGGTCCAAGCAGTTGACCTACTGTAGACAAACACTTGGCACATTGGGAGTCTTTCAGCAAGTGTATAGCACCTAGTAGAATCCCTTGCAATTTACAAGGTTTCCCTTGGTAGGAAAACTTCATATAAGGGAGCTAAACTCCTATGTAATAGTTTCCAAAGACCTCAACCACTGAACTACACCTTCTTCTAGGGAGTTATCCTTTAAATGATCCAAGCATTCTTGGAATTCCTCACCTTCTCCATCAGAGGAAGGCTCAAGCAATAGTCGATAAAGTTGGGATCGAACACATTTATGCACCATGGTGTGTTTTGCTCCACACCAATAATAGAGACCTTTTTCTTTTTTATTCAATTTCAGTAGATGAAATTACTCTATTTGTACTCCTATTATGGTTTGTAGGAGTGGTTAGATTGTTTCTCTAGGGTGTTATGTTGGTAACAATAGAACCATGATGCACCTTAGAGGGGAAAGAAGAGGATGGGAATAGTATGGGACCTCTAAGACTACCTCCTGATCTAGGATAATACCCTTTCTTCTGAGAATTTGTAAGTATGCCTTCAACCTTCTTAGCCACTAAAATACCCTCCACAAGTGACTTGGGTTTAAAGAGTTAAAGGTACTGACCTATTTTTGGTTTGAGGTTACTAGTGAATATGCTCAGGGCATAGTTCTTAGGCAACTACAGCTAGTTGAGAAGGCTGATGAAGTTATCATGGTAATGATCCAATGTTCTTGTCTACTTGAGTGATACCAAGTCGGCCATAGGATCTTAGAATGTGCTAGAACCAAAACGTTCTCATAGATGATGATCATAGGTTGGCCATGATAGAAGATGGAATCCTCCTTGCCTTTAAGTAAAGAAGTGGTGCCAATCCAATGCCTTACCCTCGAGATGGAGCATCACTATACGGACCTTGGCCTGGTCAGGAACCCTTTTTACTTCAAAATAATTGTTCCAATTTGGCCCACCATCTAAAGTCTAAGTCATCAAAGCAAGGGCATTTAAGCTTGTGCCCATTGATTACCAAATCCAAATTGCTAGATCTGGTTGGAGTCTTTATACCATTGAAATCAACCATAGTAATGAGAGGCACATGCTCTTTGGAAGAAATCTTGGGAGAGGTCCTCCGAACACACTGTTTGCCTTGTCGAAAGAATAAGTAGTCACTATAGTTAAGATGGAGTGACCCAAATACTGATAAAAGAATCTCTTAAGCTCAGTTTGAAGTTCCTCCTTAAAGTCATCCATACGAGCATCCATCTTATTGTCCCACTAAGACACTTCTAACTGAAGTTTGTTCAGCTCCTGCTGCATTTGGGATGATTCCTTCTGAGCTTTGGTAGTTTCATCATCACCAGCCATGAGGATCGACTGACTCTAATACCTTTGTTATGGAAGATTAATCGAAGAAGAGAAAGGAAGGAGAAGAAGAGAAAAGAGCAAGAGAGAAGTGAGGAAAATATATTCAGTTGAAATTTATCATAGTTGTAGCCCTTTCCAATGCAACAGAAATAAGGGGAAAAAGAAGATAACCGTTGTAATAGAAAAACAGTTCCAACTGGTCCATACTAAAACGCACCATTTTACTTAAACATTAAAACACACTGTCTCACTTAAGTATAAAAATCATAATTTTAATAACAATATTTAGGCTAAATATGTGAACTAAAACACAATCATTTTAATAATTGATTATAACTTCCATATCAAAAAAGAAAAAGAAATAAAAAGGAAAAGAAAATAAAGAAAGTAAAAAGAAAATAAAGAAAGTAAAAAGAACATAGAAAAAGAAAATAAAGAAAGTATAGAAGGAAAATAAAAGAGAAGGAAAGAAAGTATAATGGGAAAGAAAGAAAAAGAAAACAAACTAATGAAATGAGTTTTTAATCATTTTATAATTTTTTTTAAAAAATAATATACTTTTAGAAAAAAGATTCTATGTTTTAAAAAAATATAAAAATGTCACATTAGTGATGATGTGTCATGCCACATCAGCGAAATCATCAACTGATGTGTTATGCCACGTCAACCAAAAATGTTGACCATTAGTTGACTGACAATTTCTGTCAATTTTGGCCTTATTTGAATTTTTTCAACATTTTGGGTAAGGTTGCAACAAAAAAAAATGCTAAGGGTTGAAGTGAAAAACCTCAAAATGTTGAGGGTGGATTTTGCAATTCTACCTTTTTTTATAATTTTTATAATTTTTAATTTTTTTTAAAAAAATTTAATTGTTTTAAAATTATTTTTATTATTTTTATTTTTTAAAATTTAAAAAAAAACTAATTAATTGCTAGAGTGTCAATCCACATGTATGGCACAGTTCAACAAAGTTAATAAAAGTTAATTAATTGCTTACGTGACAATCCACGTATATGGCACACTTCAACATAGTTAATAAAAGTTAATTTTTTCCATCTATTTTGAGATGATTTGATAGACAAAGCACGTTTAAGGGCTAAAAAAGACCCAAAAAAAAAAGATGCAGTGCTAAAATGACTTTATTTTTTGTAAAGTTAGAAGGTCAAATAAGTCATTATGCCTTCTAATTACATTTCCAAACTATCGAGATTACATCAATTAGGTCATTTTGTTGCTAAAATCGTTAATTTATTTATTAAATGACAATTCAGATCTTATATGTCATTATTTAAAAAAATGGATGTCCTAAAAGTCTTAGTTTTGGGGTTTTTGAAATTTTTACAGAAGCTTTATCATTCACTCTTTCTCTTTTTCTTTTTTTTTTTTAATTTTACCTTATTTTAGTGTACTTTTCAAGGATAAGTACCAAATTGACAAAAATTGCCAACATTGAGGGCTAAAATAGTTATTATCTTTTCTATAATTGCAAAACTAGACAAAAAGATCAAGATTTTTTTAAAAAAGTACAAAAACTCAATATCTCAAAATTAAAGTCATTGGGCTAAATTTTAAAATTCAAAAGAGTACAGGACTTTTGACATATTTAAATCTTTAAAATTTTACGTAAGACGTGCTTAGACACCATATAGCAATTGAATGCAAGTGTACTCAAATAGTATCTTAGTAATTACACCTTTTTATACATGGAATAGTAATTTTCTATACGAGTTTAGTTGACATAGTATAATTATACTATAATTCCACATTTGTATTTGGTAGTACAAATTATTACACAGTTACATAAATTAGACTTGTTTAAATATATTAATTATTATCAAATATTATCAATAATACTTGAATAAAAATTTCTAAACAAGTAGCAAAATTAAGATCAAACCATCATATGTAATATGTTAGTCTAAGAAAATAGTTAACAATACGATTATAAATAAAAATAATAAGAAAAGTAAACATCATCTGAAATTATATGTAATAGCTCTAACATTCCATATTTGTTGCGTTATTCCCTCTGTAACATTTAATATATACAGACTAATATGCTAGTCCCAAGCAAATTTCTTCATTTGAATCAAAACTTAATCTGTATCATTAAGCTTACCATGATTTTCATTTTTTTTGTACT
This sequence comes from Gossypium hirsutum, assembly GCF_007990345.1. Lineage (NCBI taxonomy): Eukaryota > Viridiplantae > Streptophyta > Magnoliopsida > Malvales > Malvaceae > Gossypium > Gossypium hirsutum. The sequence continues at coordinate 36,802,617 of NC_053443.1, forward strand.
CTTCAAAATATGTATCATCTCAATTCCATATATGAATAAAGTTATGAAATATGCAACATACTAGCACGATCCAACATTGTTCTTTTAGACTATATTGAGGTAGTGTTGTTAATATGAGAATTCTTTTTTTAAGAATTGCTCATTTTCCTCCAACCATAATTTGAAGCATTGTATATCTCAAATCAAAAATTTCACGAGTTGTATTTAGTGCTTGTGTTTAGCTCAATTCTCTAAAATGATATCATACTCATGATATGGTGCAAGAGAACTTCTTGTATCTTCATAATTAACTTTCTGGATCACCATATATAATTTTTAACCTATTTAGTGTTTTTATAAACCTAATTTTCAGCTAACTAACTTATGCTAGGGTGTCAAATAGCATAGGCGTGTCCTCATCAGGGCCAATGCCCTAAAGTTTCTGAAAATTTTAGTTATATCCTTATAATTTTTTGAAAATTTTAATTAGGTTCCTCCAAAATTTTTAAAAATTATTATTAAACCTTTGAGAAAATTTAAAAATTTCAATTAGACACTTCAATTTTTGTTAAAATTTTTCATAAAACCTCTAAAATTATTAAAAGTTTTAATTAGACCTACCAAAATTTTTAAAAATTCCGACTAAAACCCTTCGTTTTCAAAAATTTTAATCAGCCCCTAAAAAATTTTAATGTCAACCACTATCATATGTCAAATCAACTTTTTATAACTTTTCTTTATAAATTTTTATTACTATTATCCCACACAGTTTAGGTAAAAACTAATAGAATACATAATAGCCTTTATTTAAAACGATTTTATAACGTGTTTAATAGCTTTTATAACACTTATATTAAGATAGTTAAATCCATATTGATGTAAAAATAATATAATTTATAGGGTAAATTACATTAGTAGTCACCAACTATTTTTTTATCACCTAATTATGAAAAGTTATAAAAAGATCACTTAATTATGTTTTTTTTTTCTTTTCTGGTCACCTAATTACGAAAAGTAACCAAATGGCCACTCAACTATGTTTTTTTTCTTTTTTGGTCACTAGCTAGTTAACAAAAAAGTTAAAATATTCCTATAGTCCTTGTACGTTTCAAAAATTAGAAATTTAGTCCCTATACTTAGATTTCTAGGAATTTAAACTCTCTACTTTTCAAATTTTAAAATTCAAGTCCAACCATTAATCCTATTAATTGTTTTATTAAATTTAGGTTAATTAGAACATTTTTTTTAATTACATGGCTATTAAGTGAGTAGTTTTTTTATTCCAAAATTTCACAGCAACAAATTTAACAAAAAATAAATTAACAAAGTTAACAACTATATCTGAATTTTGAAATTTGAAAAGTAGGGGGACTAAATTCCTAAAAGTACAAAGACGTAATTCCTAATTTTTTAAAAGTACAAGGACTAGAAACGTTTTAACCTTTTTTCCGTTAACTAGCTGGTGACCAAAAAAGAAAAACCATAAATAAATGGCTATTTTATAACTTTTCATAGTTGGGTGACAAAAAAAAACAGACCATAATGAGTGACCATTTTAAAACTTTTCATAGTTGAGTGACAAAAAAAGAAAACCATAATTGAGTGACTGCTAAAATAGTTTTACCTAATTTATAATAGTTTTTATAAACCTAATTTGCTATTAGGTAAAAAAATTGTTTAAAATATTTATATTGATGTGTCAGTAATAGACTTATCCATGGGTAATTACTTGAAAAGTGAGAGGATTTGGGTAAAATATAGGGTTGAAAAATGAGCTTGAGAAAAAAAGATAAGGTCCATTTAGAAAACGGGCTGGGCCTCGAGTAGGGCTCGGCTCGACCTGAATTTGCAAAAAAATAAATTGATGTTTTTTTTTCTATTTTTTATTGTTTTGCTTCTATTGTTTTCTCATTATTTTGCTATTATTTCACCATTATGTTGATTCTATTGTTGTTGTTTGGATATTATATAACTTTTGTTTTATTATTAATTTTGTTACTATTTTAAAAACATTTGCTTACTAAGTTACATATATCTTAGTATTATTTAAGTATACATATATTTTTTTAATTTGTTAGGAAACATTTATTTGAGTGCTTTTAGTATTTTTGATGTATTATATATTTTTCTTAAAAATAATATAACTTTTTTAATACGAGGCCGAACCCAAATTTTAACATTTTTATTTAGACTAGACCTAAAAAAAATTTTAAACCCATTTTTCGGGCCGAGCCCTTACAAATTTGCAAACAGGCATAAGATTTTGATTGAGCCTCCACATAGACACCTTAGTACGTAGCAACCAATAGAGAAAATAAAATGTTAAAACTGAATAACCCTCAAAATCTTTTTGATAAAGCAACCAATGGCAAATAAAAACACTGAGTGCAGAAAACTCAAAGTGCCCTAATTGAAGTAACTTCAGCTGTTGAAAAACTGTATGGAGTGGATTGAAAATTTACATTTACGACCTAAAACATCCTGGAAAATTTATATATATATAAAAAGCAAAGCAAAAACAAAAGGAAAGCAATCTCTTTACCTGGTCGTTGGCAAAGAGAACATAAGGCAGTAATTTTCATATTCTTCTACATAAGAGCAAAGAGGTCTGGGATTATATAGGATGTTTGATGTACAATTATGGTCTTTTCACAACAACTGTTACTTCTCGTCTGTTCTTATGGAATTTAGTCTTCTCAATCTCAGATCGAGCTCTTTCATTACTTCTGTTTCTTGCTTTTTCCTTTGCTTCGATATTGTGTTTGTCGTCATGAATCCGATCTTATCAAATGCAACCTGTAGAGATATAAAAGGTAAGATTAAATTTCATTGTTTGGGAAAGAAGAACAATACGGATTTACATACACCAAGACCGTACCCCTAAAACATCAAGTCCAAGAATCCAACCACAAGAAAGAAAATCTACTATTATCAGTTTGGATTAGGATCCACTTCTTTGCTTTTCAATAAACTTGTTATTTCCATTCAAACAAGCGAATGGAGGGTAGCCCGACCAATTTGATTTTTCCTATTGCATAGAAGTCTTCATTGCATGTGGTATTTTAGTTCTTTTTTTAAAAGAATAAAACGAATATATTATCAGTTACTATGCCATGTTTAAACTCCATATACCAGTTCCTTCAAAAGCCATGATCTCCTCCTATCCGGTTTATATCAAGAACTAGGTTTTTTTATCATTAATTCATTTCTCCAAACAAAATGAGAGAAGAAGCATGAAATGTTACAGAAGAGAAGAAAAAAATGGAGGAACAAAAGATGACTTGTCTTACTGTCAATAACTCGTCAGGATCAAAAAGGTGATGGGTAGTTCTCTGTAATATGTTAATAATGTCACCAACCTGATGCGTTAGAAGCAATTCATGTTCTTTCATCTGCAAAAGCAAATCAAAACGTAACTTAGTTCCATGGTATTGTCTTGACATCTGAATGATTTCTAGGGAATAAACATAGAAGAAAGTTATTGACATATTAAATGACATTAGCACCTTAAATATAGCCAAAGCTACATGAAAAAGAACCTTTGCCCCCTCATAGAAAAGGACATCCCATACCCGCAGAGTTGTCTGGACAAATAGCGCAACAAAAAGAAAAAAATAAGATTAGTCGGAAAGCAACCTCAAGTAAAATTGACACCATCTGATATGACAGAAGTGAAACGGTAATGAAAAATTGTTTGAACCTCTGAAGGCAAGCTTTTAGAGAAGAGGCACAGGAACCATTCAGTAGCAACAAGGGAGACATCAAACTCCAATGCTTCCAAATGAGCAGCAATCCTGCATTGTTTTAATCCAAATCTTAGTAAGATAAGCCGTAGAGCTAAAACAGATTAATTTAACCAAAAATATGCTGATAAATAAAACAGTTTAATCTTCAAAGAATACCTTGGGCACTTTTTAGCAAGCAAATCCTTAAAAACCCTTTGTTCGACATGGCATCCGGATAAGTTAGTTGTATAGCAGTCATTAACTAAAACATTTTCAAGGAGGACAGCAAGCATCCAAAATGCATCTTCCTCTGTTTTCATAACAAGCAATAATAACGCAGCGACATAATTTAAGCCCTGCACCAAGAGCAAGTTTTGTCTTAAATGAAAACGAAATTAGATGAAGAATTAAAATATGATTTCTCACAATTCAATATGTACTAACTGTTAAACTTGGCAATAGTAGGCACCAATTGGTTTAGGGACTTGATCAAAGTGAGATTTGGAAAGATAGGGGTTATTGATACTCCACATCAAATTTGGTATAAATAATTAATACAAAGGTAATCAAAGAAACCTATGGAACAATGAAGTTTGATTAGGGTTTAAGCTTAAGTCACTGTAAATATAGGGAACTGGTAAGGACATGGACGGAACGACAGAAATTAAACGGAATAAGACCATAGAACTTGGAGGCAATAAGACTCTGCAAGACGAGCATACATATCGATGAACTCACCTGACAGTAGCCCACATCAGAATCACGGAAAGAATACCCCACAAGCACACGCCGAAGAGCTGCATGGCCCTCTGGAGTGTCCAACCATGGGTGACCGGGGAAGGTTCGTGGAAGGTCCTGCAAGAATACATAAGAATATATATTTAGAAAAAAAAATATGCAGTACTCTCATTTCCATATTTGGGTCATCAGAGGACTGAGAACTTTACACCAAAGAGATTTGAAACCATTGATTTTTGTCTAGGAACATAAACTTATTATTACAATTACATGCAATACTGCTAAAAGAAGGGAAAACTGAAATTGGTAAGGTACTTCCAATAAGATTTTCAGATTCAATAAACTTACATTGATCGATGCACCTTCTAATTGTGCATTTTCAACAACATATGTTTTCAATTCCAACCTATGAAGATTTTTTTATTACAAAAGAAACCTTGTGATGTAGTGATTTCTCAAAAACGATTATCCCTTTTAAATTATGCAATAGAAAAGAATATTTGGGGAATTCAATATCGAAATCCCAACATTAACCTATAAAAACGAAACCATCCGCTCATTTAGGTCGATCATAAGATATTATGAATTTTACAATTCCAAATTCATAGTGCAAAATTAACCAAGCCTATAGAAAAAAGAAACAAAACAAACATCACCTCCTGACAAAGATCCATGTAAAAATAGGGGGAAAAGAAACAAATATCAATGAAGCAAATGCAAAAACACCCAAAATGCAGGACTTACATGATCAATCTGACGTGTTGCAGGCGTGTCCATACCCTCTACCGCCTTTAACAAATCATTATAATAGCTTTCAGGCACCGTAGACTTCTTCTTGGCGGCACCCGAAAGCGAAAACCAAACCTTAGGCCTAAGCACAGGGGGAATGCCTTTCCTAATAAGCTTCTTCAATGTGATCGCATTAACAAAACCTGACAATTTGAGCGAAGATTTCAACCCAATCCCTTGCGATATCGAAATCTGCGGCTGCAAATACCAATTGGCCCCTTTGCTTGCTTCGAGTGCCCACCAAACACGCCCTTGTTGCCTCACCTTTTCTCTTACCTCATTCAACACATTAACATCGTCCACATTGCCTTCTACTGTGAACCCATAAAGGTCTTGGAATTTCACTATTATATTTGCTCTTCTCGCATGGATGCTTGGCCTTAAGATGTGAAATTGCGCTTGCCATTCAAAGGCAATGTCCATTTTGCTTTGGGGACCAAACATTTCCCCCCCCTTTTTTTTTGTTCTTTTTTCTCGATGATAGATTAAGAGAAAAGGAGAAATGGGTTATAAGGGCTGTATCAGGAACGAGAGAAAACTACGAACTTTGAACCATGAAAAAAGGTTGATTTATTTGGAGCTTGCAAGCTTGGAAAATTGAAGAAAGACAAATTCTTTCAAATGGGTTTTATATAAAGAAGTTGATAAGAGGAAGAATTACGATCTGGCAGAGATAAATGCTCTCACAAATTTGGATGGCTATCAAAGTTCCTTTTTCATATATTCAAAACAAACAATGTACTTTTGAAAATCGAATTATTTTCAAAAGCGCCAAAGCTTGAAAAAATAAAAAGAAAGAAAAAGGAAAAGCCAAGCCAAGCCAAGCCCAGATAACAATTCTTTTATTGTTTCTCAACGAGAGAGAAAACAAAACGAAACGAAACAAAATTTTCTATAAGAGGAGTAAAATTCCTTTTTTTCAATTCTTTTATTTCAAAGGACATGGATGACTAAAAAAGACAAGGGAAAGAGGTTATGAAAGAAACCGAATTAATAGGTAGGTAAAAATAAAAGCTAGGCAATCTAAAGAAAATTAGGAGGTTGTAGGTGGTGGGAGTCATCTTCATCTTCATCTCTTTTCCTCATCAGCAAAAATGAAAAATCCCCACTGTCATTATAATAACAACAGAGGAAAACAGTTTTACCCTTAAAAATTGTTTGTATACTCGAATTTTCTGGACGAAATTGAAAAAATAATTATCTCACTATTAACATAGTATATTCATTATTACTCATGTCTACAAAAGAATTTACTCGTTTAATTCTTAATAAATTAAATGTATTATTTTTTTGAGTAATTAACTGATATATAAATATTAATTATATTGTTCAGTATCATTTTAACCACTATCATCAATTTCTTTGGGATATACTTTTATTCTAACATAATTTTTTTTTATTAAATTTAGCATTATTAATGTTAGTTTCAAAACAGTTTAGTTTTTTTCCCTGGTTTCTAAAAATACAATTATTGGAGCGTTAGAGAGAGAGAGAGAGACGTTACCCACGGACAGCGTTTGATAGGACAGTGATAATGGACTAGCGTTGATATTAGACCTGTCCATGGGCTGGGTGGCCTGGCCCGGCCCGACGATCCGTCCGAAATATGGGAGGGTTTGAGTAAAAATATAGGTCCGAAATATGGGTTTGGGCAAAATTTTAGGCCCATTTAAAAAATAGGCCGGGCCTCGGGCAAGATTTTTTGGCCTGGGCCCGCCCGGCCCGAAAAATATTAAATATATATTTTTTTATTTTTAAAATATAATAGTTTTTTATTTTAAGTTTATTTACTTTCATTTACTTGACTAGTGTTACAAAATAATAATAATAAAACATCAAGTTTGTTTTACTAATCAAATGTTAGATTTTGTTACAACAATTAATACAATTAATACAATTAATAATTTGATAAATTTACTAATCAAATGTTAGATTTTATTACAACAATTAATACAATTAACAACTAAAAATTTGATAATTTTACTAACAATTAATTTTAATAACAATTAGTTTTAATTTTATTAAAAAAATAATTTTAATTTTAATTAAAAACAGGCCGTGCCGGGCCGGGCTCGGGCCCCATATTTTTTTCGGGCCGGGCCGAGCCCGGGCCTAGTAAACGGGCTGAAAATTTTTTGTGGGCCCAGCCCAAACCCGACCCGGCCCATGGACAGGTCTAGTTGAAACTCAATCTAACTGTTCTGTTTTTATTTCCTGGATGACTGAAATGCCCCCGCCATTATTCGGAAAATTATTGCTTCTCTATATATATACTTTTCAGTAAATAATAACCAAATTGGTAGCGTGATTACACTTCGACGTGGGAATTGGGTGAGTTCGGGATGGAGCTCTTCCTTCTTTCTTTTTTAGATAGCATTCCGTTCGTTCGTGAGACTAACTAACAATTACATAAAGGTTTCATCAGTAGTATGGCCAAGTCGGGAGCAAAAGCTGTTGACAGGTCTCTTTGTCACCCAGTCAGCTAATTTGCTTTTGTTTTCAGATACATGGTTGAAACTGTTGGAGATCGATTAAACAATGAATAAGTAAAAATAGTGAAAGAAATTGAAAAATTGAAAACAAAAATTTAACGTGAAAAAATTCCTATAAGGAGAATAAAAATGCAAAAATAATTTTACTATAATGGCAAAATAACGAAGATTACAAAAGATAGAGATCAAAACTAAACCTCAAAACTCGAAAACAAAGAACCCTCAAAACGTAAATACAAAATTTTCCAAAAGTTTGATGAGTTCTAATATTTAATGGGTGTTTTTTTCTAAGGTTGTAAAAGAACCTATTTATAGGTTAAATTCATACGTCAAATAATAATAAAATCATCTAGACTAATTAGAGTTCAATTGAAGCAAAAAAAACATAGTTTAACTGAGAGACTATCTTTCAAAATTGACTGAAATACGTGGCATACTCAACAAATCTCCACCTTAACTCGTATTTCCACAACGTCATCTTAGCCAAAACCTGCCACGGTTCTATCTTGAACTAAACAGGGAATTAACTAAGTCGAACCTGTGCTTAGAAGCTAGAAGACTTCTAGCCTTCAACTTGTGCATTGCCAAATCAAAACTAACCCATGTTTGATTTCCATGAACATAGTCTCTAACTTTTCAAAATCTGCATCCAAAGAACCTCTATCCAACGAAACCATCATACCTTTTTCCCTCCTGTGATCAAGTTGTCTCCGCTCCAAACAAGTTGACTTCAACGCTCTAACGGACAAAAGGCGTTCAGTTTCACTGGTCACTGTAGAACCTTCCGGAATATAAAGACTACCGGTCCTTTTACCTTTTAACAAAACGAGAGCCACACAAGACACTTTAATGTCGCTCAACTATATGTTGATTCTACAACTTTTCAAGTCTAAAATACTTAAGGAGATGAGATTCTTTCATAAATCAGGTACATACCTGACATTTGAAAGTGTCCTAACCATCTCATCGTGCATCCTAATTTTAACAGTACCAATTTCAATTACCTTACTAGATGAATCATTTCCTATGCGCACAGCGCTACCTTCAACTGAACTATATATGGAGAACCATTCTCTGTTGGGACACATGTGGATAGAACACCCTAAATCTAAGATCCATTCAGATGTAAGCTCGGACCTATCGCTTGTTGACACTAACAATAAATTATCATCGCTTTCGTCAATCAAATTAACACCAGCTACATCTTCTTCGATACTCTCAATAGCCCTTTTATTTTGCAGTTTGTAACAATCTGCTTTGATGTGACCTAACTTATTACAATATCCACACCTTTTTGTCTCGCTTCTTTGATGTTACCAAAACAGAAGCTTCTCTATCTGCCTTGCTATCTGAACCAAACTCATTGTCGAGTTTGTAGTTACTCAACAAATTACCTTTCACATCCTTGAACGAGAGTTTGTCTCTTTCATAAATCAAGGTCACCTTGAAAGACTTGTATGAAAAGGGTAAAGAGCACAATAATAGCATAGCCTAATCTTCATCGTAAATCTTAACCTCAACATTCTTTAAATTATTCAAAAGAGTAATAAATTGACTAATGTGATCTCTAAGAAGTTTACCTTCGTTCATGCGAAACGTAAAAAGATGTTATTTCAACACTAAACGGTTAGCCAGAGACTTTTGCATAAAGAGTTTTTAACCTTTTCCACAAGGTGGATGGGGTTTTCTCCATCAATACCTATTGCAATACCCTATTCACGAGGCACAACTGGATTGCAAAAAAGGTATTTTCATCAAGCTCTTCCCATTCTATCTGATCTAGATTCTCAGGTTTTTCCTCGGTAACGACCTTTTTTAGGCCGGTTTGAACTAGAATTGCCATCATTTGAACTTGCCACAGATTAAAATTTGTGACACCATCGAACTTCTGAATGTCAAACCTTTTTGCTGCCATCTCTAAACGGGCTAATTTATGGAGATTGAACTAGCTCTTGATACCACTTGTTGGGGATTAACCCAATTATGCAACCAATAAGTAAAAAATAGGAAAAAAAATTGAGAAATTGAACACACAAATTTAATGTGGAAAACCCCTCTAAAGAGGATAAAAAACCACGGGTAAAGATAATTTTATTATAATGGCAAAATAACGAAGAGTACAAATGATGGAGATAAAAACTAAACCCCGAAACTCAAAAACAAAAAACCCTCAAAATGTAAACAAAAAAATTCTCTAAAAGTGTTATGATTTCTAATCTTTAATGGGTGTTTTTTCTAAAGTTGTAAAAGAGCCTATTTATAGGCTAAATTCATAGGTCAAATAAAAAATAATAATCTAGACTAATTAAAGTTTGAATGAAATAAATAGACAAAGTTTAACTAGGAGATTATCTTTTAAATTTGACTGAAATACGTGGAATACTTAACAGAAACAAATGGAATCGGTATTCACTGGGATTGAAATAATATCTCCTACGCTTGCGAACATGTCTCAAATCTAGTTTTAACCACAAACACATTAGAAGACTTTGCTTATGCATCAACTCCATCAAGAACTTTCTCATTACTATCTCTAGCTATTCCTGCTAACCTCATCATACTAAAACTTGTTATAAAAGAAGTGTCACAATTAACCTTGATCACATTTGAAGGTGAGGGCTGCCAAAAGGTTACGAGGGATCTAAAAGTTGACCCATTTCGCACTTGAAGCTTTGTAGCTTTTGCTGGAGATTGGCTCGTATAAATAATGAAATAGAAAAAGTAAAGAAGATCAAACACAAGTTTTACGTGGAAAACTCCTCCGAAAAGGATAAAAACCACGAGAAAAGGAGGTTTCGGCATTTCATTAAATGAGTAAACAAACGAGGGTACAATATGGAAAAAGTAAACCTAAATGTACTAAACGTACAAAACCCAAAACCCAAAACCCAAAAATAATGCCCTAACTTTCATAGAGTAAACCTGAAAACAAAACCCGAACTCTCATAAAGTTCTTTCAAAAGGTGTACAAAATTCTCTTGTCTCCCCAAAAGATTCATCTTGTAGAATTACATCTTTAATTTCCTTTTAATTGGCCTCACCTTTAAGCTCTCTTAAGCGGCACATGCGGCTACATCTTAATTGGCACATCAAATTAGGGTTACATTGGCTCTTTGATACGACCACGCCCCAAGTCACAACTAGCTCGAGCAAGGAACCTTTGGATTTGCGCCAAGGCCCTATCACCCGATCGCGAGCCAAGCATTTCAAAGAGGCTGTTTCGGCTCTAGTGGATAAAGTTTGGGGCGAGACTTTAGTTGGACATGTAACGCCCCGTACCCGAGACCGTTGCTGGAGTCGGACACGAGGGGTTCACAGACTAAATTCGCTTACTATCGCAGTCCATTTTAAAAATTTCCAGACAGCTGGCTAACTGTGCCGCTGTCACCTTAAAAATCATCTCTTGAGTTTCACAACTCGAAAATCAGTTTCGTGATTTTTCCCTGAAACTAGACTCATATTTCCATCTACATATTGTTTTGTAGAATTTTTGGTCGGGCCAATTAGTACAATTTATTAGTTAAAGTCTCCCCTGTTACAGGGTGCGACTACACTGACCTTCATGGATTACGATTTGGATATCTCCCTGTACAGGGCTTCAATACTGATGCCGTTTGTTTCTATAGAAACTAGACTCAGAGAGGAATCTATAAATATATGGAATGACTCCTAATTATCTCTGGTTAATTTATAATGAATTTCCAAAGTTGGAACAGGGAATCCAGAAACTGTTCTGGCCCTGTTTCACGAAAACCTAATTATCTCTTAACATACCACTCATATGACCGTTTCTTTCTTCCATATGAAAGTGGATTCATCAAGGTTCATTTAAATAATTTATTCACTATTTAATTCCATTCCTAATATTTTTAGTGATTTTCCAAATCTACATCACTGCTGCTGTCAGCATCTGCCTTTAAGGTAGACTTTACCTATTTCATAGTTTCCATAATTCAACTAGCCCTTTTAGCATAAATAGCACAAATTATGATAGTGATTAACCATTCCCATGGCCAATCCTTGTTAAGCATATCCACACCTCTCAATAACCATATCCATACCAAATGATTATAACATTATGCTCAAACATATATAAGCCATTTTCGCATGGCTATCCAAAATTATACAAAACCGAAGCGTACATGACCAACAACAAAAGGGTAGTCCTATACATGCCATTTTCAGAGTTCAACCAAAAGTGTACCAAAAGGGTTTTGATAGTGTGGGTGACTTCGACTTCAATAATCCCAAGTTCGATAGCTGACGAACCAAAATCTATAAAACAGAGATTCAAAGAGCGGAGTAAGCATTTAATGCTTAGTAAGTTTTAAGCAAAACAAAGTGTTCTCAATCACTATCATTGGTCATTCATTTCAACTGTTTGATGAAGTTAATCTAGAGCTTCATCTCGATCTATAATATCATTAAACGCAACACTTGGCTGCCACATATATACTTTCGAATAATAATGACCTAGATGGTCAAATATTTCCAAAGCACATTCTTCATCGATTTTCAACTTTCAATAATCCTTTCCACTTGTTCATAATCACATCCATACTTTTAAGTATTTCAACATGACAAGTACTAAATTACCACAGGCACATAAAGAACCAACATATTCCTTATCACATATATGTAAGCTTACAAATCATAATCCTTACCTTGTACTGGCACATCTAGCTCAACCCAACCCATACTCAGATCATAAGGCTTTTGGGCAGAATATGCACTAATACATAAGAATATTTCATCGCATACTTTATTATACAAACATACCATTACCAATTAGATCATTCTCACATTTGGAGTTATAATATTAATCACATTTACCTACCTCTTTGATACTGATAATTCACCTCGAAATCACTCCACCGATGAGTAAGTAATACGTACTTGAACATCTTGAATACATAATACTTATTTGATGGTAACTTAATGCAGATACTCAATATCAAAGTCTTACTTGAATCCTAGCATTTAGCCGTCGGGTCTTTAAAGCTCGGATATAGTACGAACACGAAGCCTACGGACATTAATCAGGATAATATTCTCGCATAAAGCCTGCGGGGTTTTAACCCGGATATAGTATTGACACAATTGCCCTTCGGGACTTATCACATTTATACACTTCCACATCCATCACATTGGCCATTCGGCCTTATCACATATATACACTTTCACATTCATCACATTGGCCATTCGGCCTTATCTCATATATGCATGTTCACATTCATCACATTGGCCATTCGGCCTTATCACACATATACATGTTCACATTCATCACATTGGCCATTCGGCCTTATCACACATACACATGTTCACATTCATCACATTGGCCATTCGGCCTTATCACACATACACATGTTCACATTCATCACATTGGCCATTCGGCCTTATCACATATATATACACTTTCACATTCATCACATTGGCCATTCGGCCTTATCACATATATACACTTTCACATTCATCACATCGGCCATTAGGCCTTATCACATATATATACACTTTCACATTCATCACATCGGCCATTAGGCCTTATCACATATATATACACTTTCACATTCATCACATCGGCCATTAGGCCTTATCACATATATATACACTTTCACATTCATCACATCGGCTATTAGGCCTTATCACATATATACACTTTCACATTCATCACATCGGCCATTAGGCCTTATCACATATATATACACTTTCACATTCATCACATTGGCCATTAGGCCTTATCACATATATACACTTTCACATTTATTCAAATATACTTCACATACCACATATACTATCATGTACAGACTTGGTCTTGGCCGAATCTACATCCATCACTTTCCAATGAATAATTCAATTTTACACCATACTATCATTTCATATTCGAATACTCATAAGCTTACAATATCACGATTTAGAATTCAAGTATGGGTTTAATCAATAGCTTATGAGCAACTAAAACAAGTTTTATCCATGTTTACAACAAAATCACATATTCACTACGAGCTATTTTCCTGAGCAATGGTCACTAAATTATTTATAACCGGAGCTAAAAAACTCCAAATCACTTGCCGTTAATTTTTCCTGAATATAGACTCGTATATCTTCCATCCATAAAATTTCCAGAATTTTAGGTTTGGCCAATCAATACCAGATTTTTCTTAAAGTTTCCCCTGTTTCACTGTTTGACTAATCTGACCACTCTTCACTACGAATCAAATTTCTCATTTTACAGAATTCAAAATGTGTTGTATTTGATTTCATTTGAAACTAGACTCATTAAGGAGTCTAAGCATATAAATTTTATCTTATAACCATTTTTGTACAATTTATAATGATTTTCTAAAAACAGAACAGGGGATTTCGGAGTCATTCTGACACCGTCTCACACAACTTTAAATATCTCTTTATAGGAAATTTCTTTGCTCACAAGGTCTCTTTTATAAGAAACTAGACTAATTAAGCCTTGATTACATATTTTATTCAGCCTATAATTCCACACCAACAATTTATAGTGATTTTCTAAAATCACGTTACTACTGCTGTCCAAAGCAAATTATTACAATTTGCTCTTAAATTTCCAAGTCCAAACACATATGAACTTACCATTTGAGTTTAAGACATATCATGGCCACATCATATCTTATTAAATCAACTCATTATGTCCTATTATGATTGAATTTACTCAACGTTTAATCACTTAAAACTTACCTCGGGTGTTGTCGAACGATTTCGGCGGCTATTCGATCACTTTTTTTCCTTTCCTTTATCCAACTTTGGTCCTCTAAGCTCTTGAGCTTAATCTAGATACAAGTATGGCCAAACCTCCTCCTAATCCTCTTCCAAACCAAACATGAAGCAAGAACTCCTTCCTTCTTCCTTAGAATTTTCGGCCAAAAGAAATGAAAGAGGATGGACAAATTTTCTTTTTTTTCTTTTCTTCACTCACGGCAATGGGGGGGACAATCACACACATCCTTTCTTTTCTTTTTTTTGTTTCTCATCCTACTAACACTAATATTTTATTGCCCATGCCCTTTATTTTATTAATCCTTACATAATGCACTACCCCAACATGTTTATGACATGATTTTAGCCATAACATCTTGTCCACCCATGCTCTTTATTTTATTAATCCTTACATAATGCACTACCCCAACATGTTTATGACATGTTTTTAGCCATAACATCTTGTCCACCCATGCTCATGGCCGGCCACTACATATTAGGGGGGGAAAATTGACATGCAAGTCCTCCCTTTTGATTACATGCACTATTAGGTCCTTGTAGATTAGCCTATCACATTTCAAAAATGTCACCCATAAGTCTTTTTGACTAAATTCACATGCAATTTACTAAATCGAAGCCTAAAACTTTCACACCTTCATAATCACATATTTTAGACAATAAATATCACATTCAAATAATTTGGTGACTCGGTTTAGCGGTCCTGAAACCGCTTTCCGACTAGAGTCACTTTAGGGGTGTCACAGGACACATCGAAGAAGCTTGGGCCAATTCTAAGAGCTCTCTGTGCAATTCATTGTGAGTTGAACTAAGCTCCATTTCAGCTCAATGAGCTCGAATCAGCTGAAATCTAGCTTAATTCCATTTATGCGATAATATAGTTTCTGAAATAATTATTTGAGTTAGTTAATTTAGTTATATGCAGCTAAATTAACTTTTGTTGTTTAATTGGTCTGAAATCTGGACGAATTTAATTATGCATGTTAATTGTGTTTTTCTTACATGTTATTAATTCATCTTAATTCCTACAGCTTATAAATATGTTTTATTGCATGTTTTTAATGTGTCATGTCCTAACCGAATTAATTAGGTCTTAATTTAATTAATTGTGTCTTGTTTTAATTATGTGAATTTAAATTGTCCAGATTATGTTTTAATTATGTTTCAGCTGAATATAAATTAATTTAAGTTCATTTGCTACTTTTGTAGGTTGGCCGAATGTGGGAGTACATTTAAGCAAGGTACATGCATGATGGATTCAATGTATTTGGCGATACATGCATGGAATGAAATAAAAATGGTGTGCTAATTTTTGAAGATTCCTATGTGACTATTCGGCCAAGGGAAATAATGTTTACTACTCCAAAGCTGCCATTTATTTCTTTCACATTGCTGGATACATCTTGGTTGTTCGGTTCATAGTGTCCACACTCAAGGACTCTTCAAAGCTGAGCTTTCACACTTCAATTGACTGTCCAATTTCCTATTAATTGCTGGTCACTTTTCAGCCAAAAGTTGCATCTTAAATGAGCTTATTTAAGCTCATTGGCCAAACTTAGCTCTTCCATGCATCTTCCTAAATTTTCCAAGATTCAATGTTTATTCTAGAAGCTATCATGTTCAGCCGAATTTAGCTAAGGCCATTAGATGAATTCATTTGCTTAATTCCTAAGGATGTATGTGGCTATTCTACTAGCTTTAGCTTGGCCTATAAATAGTTTTTATTTCATTTTTTGTAAAGAACTTTTGGCATATTGTTAATGATTCATTTCCTCTCAAATTTCGTTCGAGACTTATAAGACTTATCTAGCTTCTAGTGGCGTCTTTCTGAGTCTTTTCCTAAACTTATCACTCCTTAAACCCGAGTGTGGCGTTCACCTTCATAGCTTTGGTTCATAATTTTCTAAGTATCGGGTCAAGGTTTCAATTAACCATTTCAAACTCTTTTAGGTCCTATAAGTTTCGGGTCAACACTCCTATTTAGTGTTGGTTCAATCTTGACCTTTTTGAGCCATTTTGTACAAAAAATCCCATACCATTTCGTACCAATACCCAGTTCCAAATTCGTACCAAAACCAAAACCATTTCCTAATTAAACCTAAACCGAACGTGACCAAACCTATTTCCACATCTTTTCTAGCCTAAACCAAATCCATATCCATCTTTGTTCGAACCTACTTGACTTCTTTGAATCCAATCATATTTTCTTTTCCTTGAATCATTATATTCAAATATACTTTTTCATTTACGATCGGGAACTAAACGACTTGAATTCAACTACTAAACCAAGATCGTATTATTTGGTATCAGAGCTAGTTAAAACAAGAAGTACAAGCACTCGAAGTCGTTCCGAATAGGTACGTAAAAAAAGTTTGAAATTTTTTTTTAAATTATATACATACGAAATTGAAAAAAAATTTCGTGAATTAAAAAAAAATTTATGTTTCAAGTGTTGTGAATTGAGAAGTTGTTCGTTTCTTTGTAAGACCGAGCATTTCTTAATACTCTTCTTTCTTTGACGCCACACTTAGCTAAAAACCAACCTTGTTCTTTTTAGCCTACCTATAACCTAACATCAATCCCTTGTAAAACCTTTTGAAGCTGACCCCCAGGACTAAGATAACGTCACAACGAGTCGCTTACGAAATCACGAGAGGAAATTGAGTGGAAAAAGGCACAAGTGTGAGCGCATTAGAGTAGAGATAAAAGCTGAAAAATGAGCGCAAAGACGAGTGTGAGTGACCTCAAATTTTTTTCCTTTCGAGAGAATCGTGAGGTTTTTTCTGTGAGGTTTTCTAATTCATGTCTCAAAATCCTGAACAAAACATGGCGAAAGGAGGTGGAAGACAACTAATTAGAAATGTTGCACCCGAAGGAGGCGGAGTGCCAGATTTGGCTCAACAAGCCATGTTGCGAGAATTCCAACGCATGCTCTGAAACGAGATGGAATCATTCAACGAGCGGTTGGAATGAGTCGATGAGAGGACTCAACGAGAACGTACCCCCCATGGGCCACAAAGAGAACGAGGCCAACCAGAAATCAATCAAGATGACCTCTATGACCCAAGTGAAGCCGAAAGTGACCAAGGGTCGAACCAAAGCGAGAGACAAAGAGGTCCAAGCGATCGAGGCAATCGAGGACGAGGACAAGTGGATGATGACTTGAAAAATATTAAACTTTCCATTCCATCTTTTCAAGGTAAATCTGATCCGGAAGCCTACTTTGTATGGAAAAAGAAGATTGAATTAGTTTTTGACTGCCACAATTATTCCGAGATCAAAAAGGTAAAGTTGGTAGCCATTGAGTTCTCCGACTACGCCATGATTTGGTGGGACCAACTCACCACGAGCTGGAGAAGGAATAGGGAACGACCAATATCCATTTGGGTCGAAATGAAGGCTGTGATGCGACGACATTTCATTCCATCTTACTATCACCAGGAACTCTACCAAAAACTCCAAAACCTCACCCAAGGTTTAAGGAGTGTTGAAGATTACTTCAAAGAGATGGAAATTACAATGATTCATGCCGATGTCCAAGAAAATCGTGAAGCAATGATGGCGCATTTCCTTGTTGGTCTCAACCAAGACATCGCCAACATTGTGGAACTACAACATTATATCGAGATCGTGGACATGGTGCATATGGCCATTCAGGTAGAGAAGCAACTCAAGCGAAAGGGCACCGTTCGAAGTTATCCCACCACGAGTACAACGAAATGGGGTCAAAGCATGAGTAAAAACAATCCACCAAGTCGTGCCAAAGAGCCAATGTTGCTTGCTAAGACAAATAAACCTACGGGCGACACGAGTAAAGGCAAGGCGATAGATTCATTTTCCAATCGAACAAAGGATATCAAGTGCTTTAAGTGCCTCGGAAGGGGGCATATCGCCAGCCAATGTATGCTGGTTCATACGAATGGAGAAATTGAATCGGAAGAAGAAGAACTTGAAGATGAGCCCGAAGCGATTTCTGACAATGAAGAAGAAGTTGAACATGCCCTTGATGGAAAACTCATTGTAGTTAAAAGGAGCCTAAGCAGTCAAAGTGTAGAAGATGAACAACAATGAGAGAACATCTTCCATTCTCATTGTCAGGTCCAAGGAAAACTTTGTAGCGTCATTATTGACGGAGGACGTTGTACGAACATGGTGAGCACTATCATGGTGGAAAAACTAAGTCTACCGACTACCAAACATCCAAATCCATACAAACTCCAATGGCTCAATGATGGAGGAGAGCTAAAGGTGACGAAGCAAGTACTGTCTCATTCTCCATAGGAAAATATTCCGACGAAGTGCTATGTGACGTCGTCCCTATGCACGCGGGCCACTTGTTACTTGGACGTCCGTGGCAATTTGATCGACGAGTTATGCACGATGGCTACTCCAATCGTTATTCCTTCAAGTACATGAGAATGAATGTGACATTAGCTCCGTTGACACCAAAGCAAGTTTACGAGGACGAAATCAAGCTGAAAAATTCTGTAGAACAAATGAAAGAAAAAGAAAAGAATGAAAACTCAAAAGAAAAGAAAATTGAGAAGAAGAAAGAAAAATTGAAAAAAGAGAGTCAAAAGAATGCGAGAAAAGAGAGAGATGAAAAAGAAAAAATGAGTGAAAAATTGAATGTATTTACAAAAGAAAGTGATGTTCGAAAGGCGTTCTTGGCGAGGTAACCAAT
Organism: Gossypium hirsutum; assembly: GCF_007990345.1. NCBI lineage: Eukaryota > Viridiplantae > Streptophyta > Magnoliopsida > Malvales > Malvaceae > Gossypium > Gossypium hirsutum. Next base: position 36,821,768 of record NC_053443.1, read on the forward strand.
CCTTGTACTCATGTATAAGGAAAATTTGTCTAATCCTAATGACTTAACTGGATATCCCTCTTCTTCTGTTGTTTCCCTTTTGCAGGATTTTCAAGACGTCTTTCCGGATGATATGCCAAGTGGGTTGCCACCCCTTTGTGGGATTGAGCACTAAATCGACTTTGTGCCTGGAGCCATTATTCTGAACCGACCAACATACTGGACCAATCCCGAAGAGACCAAAGAGCTTCAATGACAAGTCAATGAACTCATGGAAAAAGGCTACATTCGAGAGAGCCTTAGTCCTTGCGCTGTTCCAGTTTTGTTGGTACCAAAGAAGGACAGAACTTGGTGCATGTGTGTTGATTGTCGCGCTGTAAACAAAATCACCATCAAGTATAGGCATCCCATACTGCGTCTAGATGACATGCTCGACGAGTTAAGTGGTGTCAAGTTGTTTTCGAAAATTGATCTTAAAAGCGGATACCATCAAATTTGAATGTGAGAAGAAGATGAATGGAAGACCGCTTTTAAAACGAAACATGGTTTGTATGAATGGTTGGTCATGCCATTCGGCTTAACCAACGCTCGTAGTACCTTTATGAGACTTATGAATTATGTTTTGCGAATGTTCATTGGTAAGTTTTGTGTTGTGTATTTCGATGATATACTCATATATAGTAAATCGTTGGATGAGCATGTAATGCATCTTCGATCTGTTTTAGAAGTTCTTCGAAAGGAGACTTGGTATGCTAACCTTAAGAAGTGCACATTTTGTTCTAATAAAGTGATTTTCTTAGGTTTCGTGGTCAGCTCGGAAGGCCTGGAAGTAGATCGAGAAAAGATTAAAGCTATTCAAGAATGGCTGAGACCAACGAGTATAAGCCAAGTTAGAAGCTTCCATGGCTTGGCAAGTTTCTATAGGCGTTTTGTACCTAATTTCAGCACGTTGGCCGCACCATTGACAAGCACCATCAAGAAGAATTCAACCTTCCATTGGGGTGAAGAGCAAGAAAATTCTTTTAATGTTATTAAATATTGTCTTACTAAAGCTCCATTGTTAGCATTACCTGATCTCTCTAAAACATTTGAGATTGAATGTGATGCCTCAGGTGTAGGAATCGAGGCCATGTTAATGCAAGACGGAAGACCTATCGCCTACTTTAGCAAAAAAATTGAATGGAGCTGCATTGAACTACCCAATCTATGACAAAGAGATGTACGCGCTTATTCGAGCTCTCGAGACTTGGCAGCATTATTTGTGGCCGAAAGAATTCTTGATCCATTCTGATCATGAGGCGTTAAAGCACATTAAAGGCCAGCACAAACTAAACAAACACCATGCTAAATGGGTAGAGTATTTGGAGTCATTTCCCTATGTTATCAAATACAAAAAAGGTAAGGAAAACATAGTGGCTGATGCTCTTTCAAGAAGGTATACACTTTTGTCATATTTGGATTCTAAATTGCTTGGATTTACATTGTTGAAAGATTTATATGCTAAAGATGATGATTTTGGAGAAATATTTGTTGCATGTGAAAATGTGGCTGTTGATAAGTTTTATAGGTGCGACGGTTTCCTTTTTAAAGAAGGAAAATTATATGTACCGCAGAGTTTCGTATGAGAATTGTTAGTAAATGAGGCGCATAGCAGAGGCCTCATGGGCCATTTTGGTGTTGGAAAGACTTTAGCAACTCTCCAAGAGCATTTCTATTGGCCAAAAATGAAACGAGACGTTGAATGGGTTTGTACGCGTTGTGTGATGTGCAAGAAGGCCAAATCCAAGGTTAAGCCGCACGGGCTATATACGCCCCTCCTTATACCCGACGCACCTTGGGTGGTCATTTCCATGGATTTTTTTCCTTAGATTTCCTAGGACTAAAATGGGGAAGGACTCAATTTTTGTTGTAGTCGATCGTTTTTAAAAAATGTCTCATTTTATTTCTTGTGCAAAAACTGATGATGCCGTTCATATTGCTAATCTTTTCTTTAGGGAAATTTTTTGTTTGCATGACATCCCAAGAACGATTGTTTTTGATCGGGATGCAAAATTTTTGAGTCATTTTTGGAGGTCGTTATGGGGAAAGCTTGGAACTAAGTTACTGTTTTCAACCACTTGCCACCCCCAAATAGATGGCCAAACAAAAGTCGTCAATCATGTGCTATCTACTTTATTACGAGCCATGATATGGAAAAATCTAAAGTTGTGGGAGGAGTCCTTACCACATATAGAAATTTGCATATAATCGATCCGTTCACTTGGCAACTAAATACTCCCCTTTTGAAATTGTTTATGGATTTAGTCCTTTATCCCCCTTAGGCCTGGTACATTTGCCTAACGATCAGATTTTTCATGCAGATGCTAGGAAAAAGGCCAAATATGTGAAGGAGTTACATCAAAAAGTTCGATCCAACATTGAAGCAAGGACCGAAAGTTATACCCGAAAGGCGAACAAGGGTCGAAAAAGAGTTGTCCTCGAACCTGGTGATTGGGTTTGGGTTCACATGAGAAAGGAACAGTTTCCAGCCCAATGTAGGTCAAAACTATTACCGCATGGTGATGGACCCTTTCAAGTATTAGAACGGATCAACGAGAATTCTTATCGACTTGACCTACCTAGTGAGTATAACATAAATGCGAGCTTTAATGTGTCTAACTTATCCCTTTTTGATGCAGATTCTGATTTGAGGGCAAATCGCTTTGAAGAGAGGGAGGATGATACGACCACCCCCAAGTCACAGCTCGAGCAAGGAACCCTTGGAGTTGCCCCAAGGCCCTATCTCCCGATTGCGAGCCAAGCATTTCAAAGAGGCTGTTTCGGCTCTAGTGGATAAAGTTTGGGGTGAGACTTTAGTTGGACACATCGAAGAAGCTTGGGCCAATTCTAAGAGCTCTCCGTGCAATTTGTTGCGAGTTGAACTAAGCTCCATTTCAGCTCAATGAGCTCAAATCTAGCTTAATTCCATTTATGCGATAATATAGTTTCTGAAATAATTATTTGAGTTAGTTAATTTAGTTATATGCAACTAAATTAATTTTTGTTGTTTAATTGGTCTTAAATCTAGACGAATTTAATTATGCATGTTAATTGTGTTTTTCTTACATGTTATTAATTCATCTTAATTCCTACAGCTTATAAATATGTTTTATTGCATGTTTTTAATGTGTCATGTCCTAACCAAATTAATTAGGTCTTAATTTAATTAATTGTGTCTTGCTTTAATTATGTGAATTTAAATTGTCCAAATTATGTTTTAATTATGTTTCAGCTGAATATAAATTAATTTAAGTTCATTTGCTCCTTTTGTAGGTTGGCCGAATGTGGGAGTACATTTAAGCAAGGTACATGCATGATGAATTCAATGTATTTGGCGATACATGCATGGAATGCAATAAAAATGGTGTGCTAATTTTTGAAGATTCCTATGTGACTATTCAGCCAAGGGAAATAATGTTTACTACTCCAAAGCTTCCATTTATTCCTTTCACATTGTTAGATACATCTTGGCTGTTCGGTTCATAGTGTTCACACTCAAGGACTCTTCAAAGCTGAGCTTCCACACTTCGATTGGCTGTCCAATTTCCTATTAATTGCTGGTCAATTTTTAGCCAAAAGTTGCATCTTAAATGAGCTTATTTAAGTTCATTGGCCGAACCTAGCTCTTCCATGCATCTTCCTAAATTTTCCAAGATTCAATGTTTATTCTAGAAGCTGTCCATGTTCAGCCGAATTTAGCTAAGGCCATTAGATGAATTCATTTGCTTAATTCCTAAGGATGTATGTGGCTATTCGGCTAGATTTAGCTTGGCTTATAAATAGTTGTTATTTCATTTTTTGTAAAGAACTTTTTTGGCATATTGTTAATGAATTACTGCCGAATTTGTGAGTCATTTTCTCCCAAATTTCGTTTGAGGCCCGTAAGACTTATCTAGCTTCTAGTGGCGTCTTCTCGAGTCTTTTCCTGAACTTATCACTCTTGAAACCCGAGTGTGGCGTTCACCTTCATAGCTTTGGTTCATACTTTCCTAAGTATTGGGTCAAGGTTTCAATTAACCATTTCAAACTCTTTTAGGTCCTATAAGTTTCGGGTCAACACTCCTCTTTAGTGTTGGTTCAATCTTGACCTTTTTGAGCCATTTCGTACCGAAAATCCCATACCATTTTGTACCAAAAATCCGATACCATTTCATACCAATACCCAATTCCAAATTCATACCAAAACCAAAACCATTTCCTAATTAAACCTAAACCGAACGTGACCAAACCTATTTCCACATCTTTTCTAGCCTAAACCAAATCCATATCCATCTTTGTTCGAACCTACTTGACTTCTTTGAATCCAATCATATTTTCTTTTCCTTGAATCGTTATATTCAAATATACTTCTTCATTTACGATCGGGAACTAAACGACTCAGATTCAACTACTAAACCAAGATCGTATCACCCTTTAAATAGGCTCAAAACTAAGGGAAAAAATGTATAAATAGACCTAAAGTAATCAGAGTTCAACTAGAAGAAGAAGTCCTACTTGGAGTAAAAAAATGTGTCTGCTTATGTGGAGAATAAGTCACATTATCATGACGTCCCTGTTGGATTTGGTGCTCTAAGTGTAGTATTTTCATCTAAGTACAGTTATAATTTTTCGAACAGATTGGTTAATAAAATTATTCATGAATTAAATTAATACTTTGTATATTTTCCTCACATATTTTTTTGCACGCAAAGCAAAATGGAAGCAAATGTTGGTCACTGGTTGTTCAATGTTTAACTAATACTAAACGATATTACGTGGTGAGATAGTAATAAAGAAAGAAAGTTTGTAGTAGTAGACGAACCTAAACATGTCCTTAGTTTAATTAGAAATGAGAAAACTAATTGAAAGACTAATATGTCATCTATCAAGTCCAATTAGGGATATGTTTGTCTTAGGCGTCAGAGCGATGAGTCCCGAAAGATAGAGACATATATGTGAATAACTGGACTAACATGACATCAGACAGGACCCAAGAAGAATAAATCCTGAATTTATTTATGCATTTATTCATTTGTGACGTTCATAGTGTGGCATACCTAAATCTTGAGTGGATGGCGGACTATGTATGTGTGACTTGTACACTTTGATGTAAGTAAAATCCGAAGTTCAAATAGACAAGGAACCAAAAGTTGGTGCATTGGGTGTACGATTTCTTTAGTATGTAGAGTCATTCACAACATTGTAATTTATAGCCCAAAACATGGGTAAATGATATTCTTTCATTGGCATTACATGGTTGATGAAAAGTAAACATTACCACAGGTCATCCGTCTTTGTGATGGATGGCTTGATCACTATTTAATAGTAATTGACTTTTCGTGAAGAATAGCTGCCATAAGATAAATTAGAATCATACTGGGAGAACATGTATTATCCCAAAGTGATAAATGATATCCTTTTAGGGTAACACACTTGTGATAAGGTCATTGGATAAACACTGAGTAGTTGCTTTCATAATGATATGTTGTTGGGGCGAGCTTAGTCACGATACTATAGTGGAATGAATTCGTAACTAAATGAGTTTATAATTAATAGGTGAAAACCCAAAAGCTAATTATAAATTGTTTGAGCCTCAACTACATATGCGCAATCGATCCTTCCGCTAGCTCGTTGAAACCAAAAATGAATTACATGTTTGAATAGAAATGAACGGAATGAATAGGAAAAGAGAAATGGGAAAAATTCAAGAATAATTATGGTTTTCTCCAAAATGGAGAAATAAAATCATTTGGAAATAAATATAGGTTTCTAAAAATAGAAATAGAACTGAAAATGAAAATGGAAATTTGTAATCCTATATAGATTACTTAAAAAATATCAGAAGAATGAGTTTATGTTTTTGGACTATTTTGAAGCCTAAAAATGAAAATAAACCATTCGGTCATAATAAACATGTTGAGTTGTGAAATATTGGACATATTTTCTCAAAATTTTACCAAGGGCAAAATCATCAAAATTTTACTATGGGTAAAATCATCAAAATTTTGTTGGGGGTAAAATAGGGATGAGAAATTTTTTTTATATAAATATTAAAATTTATTTTAAGAAATAGAAAAACTGAATCAGGTTGGATCACATTATAGAGTATTAGGTTAAAAAGGCCCAAAAAGTACTCGTAATTGGGCCTAATGTGAGAGAGGCCCAAAACCTCTCATATAACATGAAAGGGGTGGCAACCCTAGTATAAATACAAGTGTGATTCATTCATCCCTTTCATACTCTAAGTAGGATGTTGTTTTTTTTTATTTAAAATAAACCTCTACAACTCTACAAGGGTTCTACCTTCTCTTCCTATAAATCGATGACACTGATAGAGCTATGAACACAACTTTTGAGAGATTGTTATTCTGCTGAAAAATAGAGAGAATCATTCTCAACTTTTAAATATATTTTTCCAGGATAACAATTTTACCAGTTTCGATTAAAGAAGAGAGAATATTCATTTTCACCCTAAAAGAAAAACCTTTTCTAGTTCTATGTTTTGATTTAATTGGTTCAAGCCTACACTTGAAGCAATTCGTGGTAAGAGAATAGTAGAGAAGATCGTTTGGTTGAAAGCCCAAATACATTAAGGATCCGTTTATCTAGAAACACATTTGTGGTACTATTCGGTGAGATTTTCCCATAATGACTCATTTGTGGTGCATGAAGCGATAGGTGTTTAGTTTATGGTTATACACTCAAGATCTTCTAGTTAAGTAACTCCCCACAGAGCTTTACTTAAGTTAGAATGATGGCCAAATGTTACATGATTATTAGTACGTGTGAATGTCTATGGAATTAGGTTCTTGTATTAATTGGATGGAAACCCATATTCTTACTACTTGATCATGATCACTAATAACTCTTGAAAAGTGTTATAATTCATACTTTTAGACTTAATTGATTGCTTGTACTTAAGTAAAATTAGCTTCATTTTAGGCAATTGCATGATTATTTCTAGTCAATCGAGTAATGCATCTAAGAACTTGAGATGATGATTACTTTATTGCATCTTTACTTTTAATTGCTTGTGGAAAGGTCTTGTTGCGGCTGAATGGTAGGTTTAAGGGCGAAAGATAGCAAAGGATGGAGGTCTGTCAAGGCATTATGAGAGGTTTCCATGGCAATGCTGGTGAAAAAAATGACAAACACCCAGTCAACAATGAGAGTACTCAGCATTTGGTCCCCCACATGCACGTGTAATGGAGAATATTCACCTTAAAATTAGGGAAAAAGCAATCATTGGCTGACGAATTTTACCTTAGAGGACAACCCAAGTATAAAAGGAAATAAAAAAGGAGAGAGAAAAAAGACGACAAATTTTCTAAGCTAGGACAGATGTCTCATGATGGCAAGAAGGGCAAGTTAAGCTGACTATGAAATTTGGTAAAGACGAGCAACAAGACACTGAGTTGGGGGATTTGAGTTTTGAAACCCATATTTCTTCCTCTGCATTTTGTTTTAATTCTTCTATTCTAAACTGATATTTTGGGATATTAATGATACAAAAACAACTTGAATTTGAGTAGACCAGCCATGAGCTAGCTTAATACGATTGGGGTTTTCTTTGGATGATGTTTTAACTTCGATTAATGTTTATGGATTAATATGGTTCATATTACTACTTTGCCCAATGGTTGTTCTTGTTTAAATGCTTAAGAGAGTGTTGATGAATGCTCAATAAGTCTTAAGGTAGCTTGACACTTTCAGAATTAGGTTACCTGGACCAAAGTTGGGTAATATAAGTGAATGTTGAGTGAAATACTCATGTAAACTCTAGATATAGAGCCTTACCTTATACTATTTAGAGGGTTGAGCTTTAATAGTTGTTGCTAATCCCGAGCCTAGAGACATATAGTGCCTTAGGGGTGAGTAACCTTAGGTCTTGCTTTTGACAGAGGTAAACCACATTAGTACCTAATCGAACAGTAAGTTCGCCATAGTTTTTCCACAGCATTGTTCACAGGTTAAAATGGATCCCTTAGTGATCCCAGCCTTCACGACCAATATTCCAACCTTCTTAAAGTCCTTAGTACTCTTGTTTAATTTGTTGCAATGGTAATCTCTGCTAGTATACTTATTACTCTCACTTCTAATGTATTAATCCAATTTTAATTTCATTAAACATCATTTGATACATTTATCATTTCTGTTCAATTTTGATAACTTAGACAAAAATAACCCATCCAATCCTTGTGGGAACGATACTCACTCATCACTTTATTGCTTGATTTGACTGTACACTTGCATAATTCGTACATCATATTCACAGCTGACAAGTTTTTGGCGTCGTTGCCGGTGATTGGATATTGGTAACTTTAGTTTTAGTTATTGCAATTTTTATAGTTTTAGTTGCTAATTTGTTTGTTTCGTGATCTCAACAGGTTTGTTCCTAGCTATATGCGCAGAGGCACTCCTGTTGAAGAACTCTATCCATTATATCTAGAAATTGAAAGGACCTTGCTAAGAAGGAGAAGAGAACAAAGAGCAATGAATCAAGACGATAACAATCCACCTGTTATGAATTAGCAACTTAATCTGAGAGCTCCGGATGTTAATTCTCCTATTGCTTAGATGTTTGATGATCAGGATAGGCCAATTCGAGAGCTTGTAGTGTCTATCTTTGACAACCTGAATCCTGGAATAGTTAGGCCACAAATTCAAGCTCCCCATTTTGAACTAAAACCTGTAATGTTTCTGATGCTTCAATCAATTGGTCAGTTTGGTGGTTTGCCAACTTATGATCCCAGATTACATTTGAGACTTGTAATATCCCTAAACTGGGACTAATAGTTTCGGGTATATTTTTCAGGTTCTAAGCATGAATTTAGGAATTTATCGGGTTAATAGTAATTTTTAATTTAATTTAGGAGGTCAATTTCATCTAAAATTGATTAAACAATAATCCAAAAACATATAAATATTTTTGAAATAATTAATTTGGGTCAAAAAAAATTTTAAAATATTTTTTATTGGGGGATTAATTTGAGTTAAATTTAAATATTAGTTAAATTAGTTTTAATTGTAAAATAAGGGAAATTTGGAGTATTTATTTGGCAAATAAACTTTTAATTCGAAATTTTGGAGGGAAATGATCTACTGGTAAAGTAAAGGAAATGTGGGAGTGGCCATTGGGCTAATTTCCCAATTTTTAAATTTCTAGTGGGTTGTTTCAGTTTTAAACACAATACATCTAACCTACTTTTCACACCATTTACATCAGATTAGAGAGCTATAATTTTTTTTCTTTGCATGGTTTTAAAGATCTATCATCAGAGAATAAATTCAACAAATTTCCTTCTAAAAATACTCACTCTTTTCACTCAAAATTATTCGTAAAAGTAGCAAAAATTGTAACAGCTTGTTTTTTAGTGGTGTCGAAAACAGTGGTTTCAGGGCCACCAAATTCAAAGAGTAAGTTTGTAAATATTATTATTTAATATTTTCGAGTCAAATATGGTTTTAAAAAGGTTTTTGATAGAGTAATTTTTGTTATATAAGCAATTTATTAAGTTCAAGTGGTAACACCCTAAGGTCAAGTGGTTTTAGAAAATGAGGTATCGGGACCTCGTTCCTATAAACTGAGCCATAAATATTTTTATAAATATTTATGGAGTGTCATTAAGGTGGTATTAAAGTTTCGTTGAAAAATTTTAACGTTTCGATAGTTAATTAATTAAAAAAACTAAATCGTAAAAGATGTAAAATTTAATCACTATTTGATTTGAATGATTAAATGGTTAATTGAATAAAGGAAAAGGGACATAAATGGTAATTATACCATTCAAGGTGTTAGTGAAAAATAATGGACATGAATTTGATGTTTTATTTAATTATCAACTAAGGTTAATATGGTAATTTGATAATTATATTAAAATAAAATAAAACCAAAATGTTTTATCATCATCTTAATGTCTTCTTCACCGATTTTAAATGGAGGAAAACTCCATGGAATACCTTGAAGCTTCGGCTTACCTTGTGATGATGCTTGTAAATCTGTTTTAGCCCTGTTTTCAATAATTTTTTTATGTTTTTGAGATCGTTACAACTAGGTCCAGGTAGCCCGTACCTTCAATTTTCAAAGTGTTAAAGATTATGAATGTTTCCATTGATGAATCTAGTGATTTTTTATGTTAAATGATGAATTAGAAATATTAGTTGGTATTTAAAAGTATTTTATTAAGTGATTTTTGATGAATTTTTTTATTAGGGACTAAATCATTAAAATAGTAAAATTACAAGGATATGATGTGAAATTAATACAAATATGGGCTGATATGGGTACCATGAATATTCGAATGCTATAATTTGGGATTAAAAATGGTTAATTTGCATGTTTTGGGATTAGGGACTAAATTGAATAAAAGTAAAACTATAGGGGCAATTTTGTAAAAATGTAAAAAATAACCAAATTGTTTGAAATACATTTTTTACTGTCTAAATTGATAAATTGAATGAAACTATTAATTTAGATCAAGATCGGGTGGAAAATCGAGGAAAATGAAAAATTACCAAAATACCTCTAAACTTTGGTTTTTCTGCAATTTAGCTAGGTAAGTTCATATGAATTATATTTTGTATAATTTTGATTAAATTTAATGTTAATATGTTATTATATTGTGATTAAATCAATATATATATATGTTAGTATGCAATTTGCCGTTTTATGAAATGACGTAAATCCAAAAACGTACGACGATTACCGAGCCCTGTTTGAACCTTAGAAATTTGTAGGATACAAATGACATGTCATTAGGGTTTACATGATTCAGGTGCTGGTCCTAAACATCCTATCGATGGCTGAGGTCCGGCAAGTGTTGGGGATACTCCACAGCTCGTATGAGCAGCATCGTGTAGCTACATTTCGACCGACAGCTCGTGTGAGCAGGCCCATTTTCACAGCTCATGTGAGCATACTTTTTCACAGCTTGTTTAAGCATACATGTATAGGAATTGACGGATTAAAGTTATATGAGTTAACACACAATGTGTGAGCTATCCCAGGTATCCAACGGTATTCTAAATGGTTCAACGAGCATTATTCAGATAAAAAATGGTAAGAGAATGATATGTATTATGACATGTACATATATAAACATCTTTGATATGATGATACATGGAAATTATGTAAGTTGAGATGAGTAATAAACTCAAGTGTTACATGTTGAGAATAAATGGTTATCAATGTTGAATTTATATGAAATATGTTCAAGTATACTAACATGTGTTGTTGTTTGATGCTTAGGCATGTGCGAAGCTATTGGTTGGATTGTATTATGCTTACTTATAAGTTATACATTGAAATGGTAAGTTTCTAAATGGAAATATGCTTGTGTTCATGAAAGAATGGTAAGGTTTAAGTTATGTAATTTCTTATAAAATGATTTATCATGTGGTTAATTCCAAAAAGAGCTATGTTTAAATGCACTAGCTTGTGGCTATGGTTGATGATATGCTTATGTTTTGTGTGTTATGCATATGAAACTGGTGTGGAAAGGTAATGGTATAGTAAGTTCATACTTAAAGTGTAAAATAATGAAAAAGGAAATGATGAGTTGAATTGATGTTGTTATTTAAGCTAAAGAAAGTAAATGCAATGGAAAGTAATGAAATGTAAATGAAAGTAAGAAAATTTGGAAAGGGTTTAAAGTTTTATAAAATGATACGATGCTAGGGATGATATATATATATGATGTGGATTTATTCACTTTGTGAGTTGTTGAATATGGTTTCATGAATCTTGCGGCATTGGTATAGGATTATTCTTGATATGTATAAATTTCATAATTGAAATAGATTGATATGACTATAGTTTATACGAGCTTACTAAGCATTCATTGCTTACGTAGTTGTTTTTCCATTACTTTTTCAGATTACCAGAAGCTCGATCGGGTTGGAAGCTAGTCAGAGATCCATCACACTATCCAACGATTATATCGATAGATTTTGATGTCTTGGTTAAGGTTATAATGGCATGTATAGGTGACCTTATGATTGATGATTAGTTGAATGTTAGTTGATGTGTTTGGCATGTATATGACATTTTGAGTGATGTAGCCTTGGTACATTTGGTGCCTTGTTGATATGTGTTAATTTGATAATGTGTTAAAGCATATTAGAATGGCCAAAGTGATATATGATGAATTGACCTCAACATGGTCAAGATATGGTATGCTTTGGAAAGGTTTTAAATAGATGTGCATGATTGAAATATGGTTTGTATACATGTTGATTGTTGGAACCATCTAGATATGGTTAGATTTATGTCATTTAGATGGCCTTGATGGTTGGATTTGAAATGGTCATTTGAAGTTGTGTTTTAAATAACCAAATTAAGCATGGTATGTTTTAAAATGGTTTACAAGGTGATCAACTATGCATATGGTTATAGAAGTTCAATTGTTGTGACTGAGGTGCCTTTTTGGGCATATTGGTTGTATGCATATGTATCTTATTTGGATAGATATTGTTGTATGGTTTGGTGTACTTTGGGATGCTTGGTTACATGTGGTAAAATGGTTATAGTTGTATGCATGAATGGGTGAGAAAAATGGCTTGGAAATGACCTATTTTTTTGTCCATAGCGTCAGAGACACAGGCGTGTGTCTCAGCTATGTGTGATACACAGCCAATCGACACAGCTGTGTGTCCCCTGTAGGTTTTTAAAGGTACATTTCAAGGGTATGCGGCCTGACACACGGGCATGTGGCTTGGCCGTGTGACCCAAGTTAGAGAGTTACACGGGCTGGGACACGATTGTGTGTCCCTACTTCGAATGTCCACACGGCCTGAGACGTGGGCATGTGCCTCACCCGTGTGCATCACATGGCCTGGCCACACGGCCGTGTGACTCCTACAGTTTGAAAATTTTCATCTTTTTTAGAAAAATTCTATATATTCCCGATTTAGTCCCGATTTGATTTTAATGTGTTTTTAGGGCCTTGAGGGCGCATATAAGGGACAATATGTATGTTATTGATTGATTTTGCTATGATTGATGTTGTGAATTACATGTTTTAATTTTTTTTATAGTTTTGAAATGTAAACTTCGAAAATGCTCTGTAACCTTATTCCGATGACAAATACGAGTTAGGGGTGTTACAAAATTTTTCTAAAATTTCTCAAGATTTACAATCAAATGATTTAGAATCAATCAAAGGTAATTATTATTTCTAAACTTATTTTTATGATGATTAGAAGCATATTTACATGATTTGTGTGATAATTACATGATTTTTTTATCAATGTCATCTTCTTCAAAAGCTTAAGGTGCTTTAATGGTGGATCTTGAATTTTGAGAGGAAATCCACAAATTAATTGATTTTCCAACTTAAAATGGATATATTAGAAGGTTTTTGATCTTATTTATCAAGATTAAACATATTTTGTAAGGTAATTTAAAGAAATTCAAATTTCATCACCTTCATGAACTGATTTTTCAGATTTTTGTGAAATTGATTTAAATGTGAAATTGATGCTTAGTATATGTTTATTTGGTCTAGTATTGATGTTTGGAAGTGATTAGAAGGGTTGGATTTATCGATTTTGTGGGAAATTGAGTTTTCGACTTGATGATACAAATCTAGTAAGGTAACTTTGAGTGAGAATTTCGTGTAGCCTAGTTGATGAAAATTTGTGTTTATTATATCTTTTGAAAGGTGGTAATATCTATTTTCTCTTTTTTGAAGCTCCAAATCTTGAAGAGGATTGATCTAATCGAAATTGAAGCTTGGATTTGCTTGGTTGATCACTTGGTTGCGGTTGAGTTAGTTGTGTGGTGAGTGTTATTAAAGGGCGATTATGGAAATTGACCCTCACTTATGTTTAAGTGGATGATTAATTACTTATTGTAAATATTTAATTGAGTTTTGGTTGGTTAATTTTGCAAGATTATTGATATATGTTTAAGTGATGAAATTTTTGTTAAGTGCTGGTAAGTGAGCATCTAGTGATTTTATGTGCTTGATTTGATTGATTATAATGGTGAACTAAGGAAGCATGCTGGAGTTTTTGGTTCATGGCATGTTCATATTTCAATTGATAAATGAACATTGATAATAGGTAATTGGTAAGCTAAATTTAATTTGATGTTAAAATGACTATGTTACATGATTCACATATGCATTTTGGCACTTTAAATTGAGCACATTATTGGCTAAAATTATGTTATGATTGATTGATTATATTGGCATTATAGCATAGTGGATCCATTAGATATAGTTGGCATGCCATAGAATTTGTGAGTACTCACCATATTGATATGTTATTTGTGAGTAATGAGGCTCTACGTGGACTGATTTGGAGTAGATAAGGGAGTGTTGAACTTGTGTCTCCACTCAACGAGATTGATTTGAGGCAATATAAGGGAGCGTGTAGCCTCAGCCCACTCAATCTAGGACTAATTCTGACTCTGATTAGGAGTAAGGAGATCCATTTATCCGATGTATGATCACCCGATTAAGCCATGATTGTATATGCCAATATAAATGTATGAAATGTTATATGCTAAATTGGTGATTATATGCCATGATTAATTGTGATTTTTGATACATGGTTGAGCATATGACATTGAACTATTATGGATTGATATTGTGACAAAATTTCTATTTGATTGGTTTCGATTTAAGCATGATTTGGGTTCTAATTTACTCGTCGTTTTATTAACATTCACTGAGCTTTTTAAGCTCACACCCTCACATTTGTGCAGTTAACCGATGGGATTGAGGAACTGAGGAGCCGAGCAAGAGCGTTCCAAGAGATTAAGAGTTCTAAGAAATTAAGGCTTGGTAGACATTTAGTTACAAATTTTAGAGATGTTACTCGGGTATTGTGGAACTTTTGAAACTTGGTTTAATTTTGGTTGTAATTGGACTTGGACATTGGACATTTTTAATTTTGGAAGTTTTTATAATATCATATATGCATGTTTGAGTATGATTATTGAATAATTTACGGTGTATTGGTGCTTGATAACATGGTGATTGATAACACAGTGTCTGAGGCATGATGTTTACATTAACCATTGTTTAAATGAAGCTTTTATGGAGTGATTTACTAGCGACTAAGGTATGCCACTTGTTTGAATTAACCGATGGGTGATATGCATGAAATTGAATGTTTAATTCTATTTAATTGAGGCTTAATTGGTGTTAATAAATTTAATTGAACATGTATGAATATGTATGATATTTAATTGTAGTTAAATCGGGTTTAATTGGCCATTAAAATACTCAAAATCAGGTTTAAAATCAAATTTTTCGCACAAAAAAATTGCAGCGGACTGTTGTGGGTTTGAATTTTGGTCTTTTTAAATTGATTCTCTAGTCTTTTTAAATTACAAATTAGTCATATAACTTGATAAGTCTAATTCGAGCCTTAAATGATAAGGAAACTGAATAAAATTTTAGGATTATGTTTGTAATTGATAAAATTTGTTAGAAACACACTCAATTTAATATTCGGGTATAATATTGATAGTTTGAAATTGTTACGTTTTGGTCCTTAATGTTAAAACTTGAATTAGACAGAGAAAATAAACTCGGATTAAGCTGAAATTTTTAAGGCTTATATAAACTGGCTAAAAGAGGGTTGGTAAATGTATAGATCTAAATTTGGGTTAGTTTAACCTTAGGTGGTAAAATGATAAAAATGTGCTTAGGTTAAATTACTTAAAAAAAGTTTAAAATTGGTTCAAAAATTGCTTCCACATTAATAAATAACTAATAAATGGATAATATTGAGGTGTTATAAGGTTGGGATGTAACACCCCTAACCTGTCCCCATCGCTAGATTAGGGTTATGGAGCATTATTGAACAATCGAAAACATTTAAACTTTAAATCATTCAATAATTTAATCATAACATAAACCGTTCATAAACATGCATACTGTCCCTAAGTCGAGCACTCGAGGCCCTAAAAATAACTTAGAAGTAATTCAGGACAAATTTGAAACAATTTGGAAAGTTTAGGAAAAATTCACAAAAATTTGGAAACAGGGGTCACCCGGTCGTGTGCCTCAGACGGCTGAGACACACGCCCGTGTCTCAGGCTATGTAACCCTCGAACTAGTTACACACGACTATGTCCCAACCTGTGCCCTCACCCGTGTAACTCTCTGAGTAGGGTCACATGGCCGTGTCACACGCCTGTGTCTCAGGCCGTGTGGACTCAAAATTTACCTAAAATCAAGCCATTTCAAAACCATGCCATGCATAAACATTCAACCTATTTAATCACACTTTAAAAGGGATCTAAACAACATCCAAGCACAGATCAATATGCCATTTCAAGATCCTAAATCAACTAGCTAATATGCCATTCAAAGGAACTACAATTATAACAACATAATAATTCCCAAAATATGTGAACATTACTTGTTTCCATGCACAAAAAATTCATTCTATATGTGCCTAAAACACATCACAATTGACTAATTCCAAGCCAACATCTTGTGCCAAAATGCCAAAGAGCTAGTCTAACCAAAAACGCACCGAAACAGGGAGTATAACACGAGAGTTTGCAGCAAATGCTGAACCTCGGCCTACACGGGAAAAATGTATGTATCACACCACATCAATCTCCACTCCAATCCCACACATAACACGCCAACATTCGATTGTACTCTATCCAACCGATCTAAGTATTGAAATTCAATAACATTTCTCAAATAACTTTGCATCATCTATAATAAAATATATCTATTATATCATATCATAGAATCCAACATTTCATATAGATGTTAAATTATAAACCGTACTAACTTACCTGGATGAATTGTAGTAGCTATAGAAGTTTAACGACTAATCCGTAATTTTTCCTTTTCCACGTATATCAACAGGGTCTTGATCTAAATGTAAAATTCCTCAATTATTAGCTTACATTTCACATTCCACTTCACATAACATTTTATACCCCTAACTTTTACAATTTAGTCCCTTAACCCAAAAATCATCAAATTAACCATTTTTCTCAAGTAAAAATTATAGCCAAATATACTAGGCCCTTAAAAAATCCTTATTAAACATTAAATTCACTATCAAACCTTGGAAATTTGACATTTTCACAATTTAATCCTTATGTTAAAATCTAACAAAAATCACTTCACAAGATAACCAAATACCACAATCAAAGCTTCAACCACAAGTTTATCATAAAAAACATTCAAGATTCATCAATGGAAACTTCTATAATTTTTAACAGATGAAAAAACGAAGGTATGGGCTAGCTTGACCTAGTTGCAACGATCTTAAAAACATAAAATTCATTAAAAACAAGGCTCAAAAGCTTACTTATGCAAGAGAGTGAACTTGCCAAACCTCTAGACCTAAGCTTTCATGGTTTTTTCAGCTATGAAGAAGAGAAATGAAGAAGAAAATGTCTTTTGCTTCATTTAATTTTGTTTTGATTTTATAAAATTTACCATTTTGCCATTAAAAGATGTAATATTTTATAATTTTCATCCATAATGCCATCCAATGTTAATGCTAGCGTCTAATTGCTACATAGGTCCCTCCTAATTTAGTAGTTAAGCTATTAATCATTTAAATGTAGTAATCACTAAGTTTTACACCTTTTTGAATTTAGTCCTTTTTCTTAAATTAACTACCTAAACGATTAAATTTCCTAACCAAATTTTAATACGATCCTAATGACTCCACAAATATCTTATAAATAATATTAAGAAGTTGACACGATGGAAATTTGTGGTCCCGAAACCACTATTTTGTCACCACTGAAAAATAGGTTGTTACACAGGGTGTGTCTTGGAAGGTCGTTAGCAAGAGAGTCACTTAGGTGGCTAATGTAACGCTTCGAATTTGGGATGATTTGTCCCGTTCACGTTTGGGGTGTCACAAGACTTTTCTTGGAGGTTTGCGATTCTTTTAGACAATAAGATGCCCTGAATATGCCTTAAAACTCAAACTATTTCCCTATTCTTTAAGAGATCGTG
This sequence comes from Gossypium hirsutum, assembly GCF_007990345.1. NCBI lineage: Eukaryota > Viridiplantae > Streptophyta > Magnoliopsida > Malvales > Malvaceae > Gossypium > Gossypium hirsutum. The sequence goes on from NC_053443.1 coordinate 36,839,719, forward strand.
TTAGAACATGGCTGAACGCTTTATCATCTGAAACAGTATAATCATGTAATGATCTCTGTCAAAGATTTCTTCTGTGATATAACCCACCCAATATGAATGCTAAACTGAGAAATGATACTTTCAAAGAAGAGACAATTGGGAGAATTTGAAACAGTCGCACTCACTGAAGGGTGCACTGCTATGTTGACAAATAAATTGCCTCAAAAGTTGAAGGACCTAGGAAGCTTCACAATACCTTTATCAATTGGCAACCAATATGTTGGGAAGGCCTTGTGTGATTTAGGAGCGAGCATAAATCTTATGCCCATGTCTGTGTTCAAAAAGCTAGGAATTGGTGAAGTAAGACCTACCACTATAACCTTGCAATTAGCATATCGATCATTTGTAAACCCAGAAGGTACAATCGAGGATGTCCTGATAAGGGTAGATAAATTCATTTTTCCTGTTGATTTCATTGTGTTCGACTGTAAAGATGACAAAGATGTGCGTATTATTTTGGGTAGACCTTTCCTTGCAACAGGTAGGACTATGATTGATGTTCAAAAGGGAGAATTAACAATGAGGGTAAATGATCAACAGATCACTTTTAATGTTTTCAAGGCTCTGAAATGTGCTGATGATATTGAAAAGTGTCATGCTGTCAACTTGTTAGATTCTGTTGTGGAAGTGGAATTTGAGAAATAATACCATGATAAAGAGCATAGTGAATCAGATTCAGTTGATATTGATGATGAAGAGCCATTAGGACACCACAATGAGTTGTTGGAATCCAAACTAATTGTCAATAGACCTGGAAAGAGGTTTGACACATTTAGATTTATTTGCTCGAACTTTTAGCCCTTTTAAATTTTCTATAGAAGAACAACTCACCTTAGAGTTAAAACCTCTAACTTCAAAGTTAAAGTACACATATTTAAGAAAGGATAACACGCTAACTGTAGTTGTGTATGTTAAGCTGATTGATGAGCAAGAGGTTAAGTTGTTAGCTATGCTTAAGAAATTCAAAAAGGTATTAGGTTGGAAAATCGCATATATTAAAGGAAATCAACCCCACACTCTGCATGCACAAAATCCTACTGGAAGACTGCCATGGCCATTCTATTGAGCAGTAGAGAAGGTTGAACTCCATTATGAAAGAGGTGGTGAAGAAAGAGATAATCAAATGGTTGGATACTAGCATTATCTACTATAACGAGATTTTTGTGCAAGTGCACAAAGTCATTCAAGTAATAAGTAAGTCAAATGAGTTATCATCTCCACGAGTACTGTGTATGTTAATAAATTATCTACAAAATTATAAGTTAAAAATTTGGTGATAAAAACACATTAATTTGAGTGATGATAATTAAACTAGATTAATTTAACTAAATACAATATTGATCCCTAATGTAATTTTAAATTAAGTATGCAAAATTATCTACATGTATGAATGTATTTTAGCAATAAACTTTAACAATCAATAACATGTATAGGCTAGGATAATTACATTAATCAACTTAATTTATTTTCATCATGCTTAATAGTGTTCAAAAAAATTCCATGGCAACTCAATCTTTCATGAGTTTAGAAACCAAATTAAGTATTTTCGGATCTTTTACTTAGTGAGACATGCATTTTATTGATCATGTTAAACTAATGGTTTCTTAGTATTTATGCGAGGTAACAAGGACATTAAATTTGAAACAATTTAATCACATAAAACTAGAAACTATGCAATATAATAAAGCTAACTAAAGATATTATGAACCTCTAATTTAGTCGGGTTTAATGATCTAAATTGAGCATTGCACTTTTCAATTATGTGTCTACTAGCCATCATCTGGTTAGGATCGCTTAGCTATTATGAATGCATCCAATCATGTATGATTGAAATAGATCTTGATTTTAATTGAAAACGTGATCGACTAAGGCATAAACACGTTAAACATGAATCAAACAAATATTATTGAATTAACATAATCATCTTGGTAAAAAAATTAAGCTATCATTGTTGATTGCAAGATTAATAGACACTTAGAAAAAATGTTTAAATTAACCCAAAAGGAGGAAAGAGTAAACTCTAATTCAATTCAACAACCTTTTGGATATTTTTGACTGAGGTATTTCTCCGATCCGCCCATTGCTCCTTTGTTAAGGGTTTCTCAAAGTGGCTGACCAAGAGATGGTCTTGTCAAGGCTTTTGTTGGCTAAAAAATGGAAGGGAAAATGGAATGGCTAGGTGTAGGGAAAAAGGAAAGGGAAATGGAATGAGAGAAAATAATGTAGAACGTAGAATGAGAGATGTGTTATGACTGAAGGGATGAAGAATGAGGGACGGGTAGTGTGGTATTCATAGGTGAAGGTGAGGGTAAAGTTTACTAGAAATAGAGTTAAAATCCCTCCATCTTCTTTATTGCATGGCTGACCACAAATTATGGAAAGGGAGGTGGTTTGGTTGATTATTTCAAACATAAAATCATGTTATAATTAGCATAAAGTGGACGATTCCAAAGGATTAGTTTGTGTGCTAATTTCTGATTAAATTGTAATTGCAGGGCCCTCAAATGAAATATCCCAAAGCTAATTTTTTGGAAGTCATATGCTTGTGTCGAAATTGGGCTTGACTCCCCCTTGTTGGACAGTTACATGATCCAAAAATTAATCAGACATGTCCACTTTGTAACACACTTTAATTGGGTCAAATTAGCATCCTTATGACCCAATTTTGCATGGTATTACCATCCCAGTAAGGTGTATGTGTCCATGTCCATGCATCCTTATGGTAATCTCATCTTCCATGGACCCACTGCATAATAAAAATCACATATTAATAATTAACATGAAAATAATATAATTTATGCACACAAATTATGTAAGAAAGCATAATTTCGTATACTTCATAAATTCATGTCTCATATTAACATTTAAGCAAAATCCATTGCATGTCTACTTCCAAAGAAATTAAACTTTCATGGAAAATAGTACATAAGACTAACGAGCATACAAAAATTCCATCACTAAAGTTAACACAAGAATAACTTAGATAAAATCAAAAATCATGCTTGCATTTGAACAAACGTATGAACAAAAATTCTCTTTGAACATTCATTCATTCCAGCATACTTAGTGAAAAGATGGGAACATACTTGCAAAATTTAAAATTTCATGCAAAACGTTGCCTTACCCTCTTTAAAAAGAAGCAATGTCCTCATTGCGAAAACAAAGTAATGAATAAAAACTGAACCCGAAGTAGGGTTGTAAGAAAAGAGAGGCGTGTCATAAAGATCCCTGAAGTACCAAGTCTTTCTTAACAATCTAATCCTAGACATCTTCATTCTCATTACCACATTACTTCGCTTTTTCTAATGAAGAGGCATAGAGCTTCATGCTTGCAATATCCTATTTATTATACGAAAGCAAAATACTAGCTAGGAAATAAAAATAAACACCTAAAAAGAAATAAATACTAAAGACAAGAAATTCCCCCCTTTTATTTATTTGACTTATCCCCCTCGTCTTCTTCGTTTGATGCTTGATTCTTGCTTTCATCTTCATCTACCTTCCATGACTCGAAGATATAATCTGGGAAATCAAGAACAAAATTATTAGAAATATTTTTAAAAGTAATTCGTATAGAATCATCTCTAATATTTGCATATTTCTAGTAAGCTTGTTGTTGGTTAAGCATAAATTTCATCATGTCCATCATAATTGAAAATTATGATGTCTTCATAGTATTTGAAGAAGTGGGCATAGGAACAGTCAACTCAGGATAAACACTTGGTTCAACGGGCTCATCAGCATTCGTCTCCTCTCTTGGTTTAGAAATTTCTGGTTCCTTTATCAGTTCTGGATTGTTCGGTTCTTCTTCAGATTTTGTTTCTTCTGTCTCATCAACTAAGTTAGCTTCTGGTTTAGATTTGTTCAATGAATCATTAGTTTCTTGTTTGGTTGGTTCACTTGGTGCAATTAGGTTTAGCTTATGGACATTCTCCACTAACCTTTCAAGATCATGGGCTGTGATGCAACCTTAAACATACAGACCCTTCAAGTTTACTTTTGTTTTAACTTAGGCCCTTAAGCAAAGTGAAGTTATCAATGGTGGGAAGTAAGCACTTCTTGTCTTCTTTCTAGCACAATCGTGGATCTTTTTAAGAATAATCTTCCTAAAATTGATAGAAATTTCTGTCATAATTGCATACAACAATAGTATTCATTCCATCGAGATGCTGGAACTATGTGAGATAGGCATAAAACTATATCGAGCAAAGTAGAACCATACCTTAGCCACTGATTTTAGATATTCCCTTTTGCAAGAATAACTACCATAATTTCTTATAATCCATTGGGATCCAGGATTTATCATAACATTAAGCACTTGTTGAAGAAAATCCCAATTTATATTTATCATCATGGCAAAGTACTCATGTTCTTTAATATCAAGTGGGTTAAACAAATCATTAATGGACTTAAAAGTTAGGGGTACCTTCTTCTTGCAAACAATAAATTCAATAGCATATGGCATAGTTAGGTTGGCATAGAACTCTCGAACTAACTCCTCTTCAGGCAATGATCGTGCATCACAAAAGTAGTTCCAATTGAGGGCATCAATTGTCTTTCATATTGGCCATGGCACAACCATCTTATCATTGCTCTCCAAGTTGAAACCTTTTTCCAGCATCATGGATTAATTTTTCAAGATGGAATCAAACCTTTCTTTTGCTTCCTCATATTGGATCATAATTGGATTTTTGGTAGAGGTCTTAGAAGATCTAGTTCTTTTGCGAGCATGGTGATTTTTCTCGAAAAACAGGTAGAATTTTGACAAAAAGAAGAGAAATGAAATCAGCAAGGGATGGTAGCAAGATGTTTGCGATGGTAATAGGCGTGCGGTGTCGATAAGGTTGTTCCGACAAAAGACTTGTGGCGACAAATAACGAGGGTTTTGTGGGAAGAGAAAGAAATTAGGGAAATTCTTCAGGATGTAGGCCAACGGCTAAAAGGAAAAAGAATGAGTGGCTAGGGTTTAAGCTAAGTGCTTGAAGGGTTGTGAAAATTATGGTGGTAGAGAGGGGTTTATATAGTGGTGAATAAGGGAAAACTTATAGTAAAAATTTAGCTACAAGGGTGACTTGGGTGGCAAGTATAAAGGAATGGAAAAAGTGGTGACAAAATCAGGGTTTTTATGGAACCCTTACATGACAAGGTGGAGTAAGTTTCTCCTCTTTTTTGTTCCAGGCCTTGAGCTCAAACTGTATTTACAAACTAGCCTGCCTAAGATAAAATAAACTGATTAGTACTTGGGCCAATTTGACACCTTTATTAAACAAATAAAATAAAATAAAAACAAATATTAAAACGAAAATAAAAATTTCAAAGTTAATTAGAAAATTTCTTCTCAAAAGATTACATTAAATTTCAAAGTTAATTAGAAAATTTTCTAAATTAATATTAAATTAATATTACCACGATTGTAGTTCCTCTTTTATAGGGCTGGTCCCTCCCTCTCAGGACACACATTTTTCTTCCTCTTTTTCAGGGTGGTTTATCTATTACAAGTATAGTTGGCTAAGAGTGACGTGGATTGAGTGCTGCATCATCCTCCTAGAATTGCCATGACATTCGTGTTGGCAATCTAACCAACATTTAGTCATGGTAATATTTCACTTCTTTCATTTTCCTATCCTTTTTCTCTTCTCTTCTTCATCTTGCACCTGCTGCCAACCACAAACAACTCTTTTCTTCCCTAATAATAGAAGTAACAAATAATAACATGTATAACACAATCCAAGATTTGTTATGTAATGTTCTAAAAAAATATAAAAATGCAAACATATTGACTTAATTACAACGAATTAATTCAATCTAGAGGCTTGAAATATAACTCTTTTCAAGAGTTATCACACCCCCAAACTTGAATTATTGCTTGTCCTCAAGCAAACTGTATATGAGTATGTACGAATGCATGAATATTTTCCAAAACACATAGTTACCATTTGCACTGTTGAACCATGTGAAGTGAAGTATATTTAATACCTCTATTCTCAGCAGTCTTCTAAATAAAAAAAATTGGTTCTAGTTTTTTAGTCTTGTTTAGCAAATGAAGTGTAGAAAATGTTTCCTTAAAATAAAAGTTCCTAAATAATTATGCAATTTTGATTATAGTAGACCTCTCCATATATATTTAAAATATCATTCCTCTAAACTCTATTTCACTATTCTCACTTATTAAGTCATTTCAAAATTTTAATTATAAATATTATTTTCTATAGGGAATTCATCTTGTCGCATGATTTCTTTACTAGATTCCCAAGTAGTATATCATACCACAATTTTAATGTATTTCACTCATAAAGCTAAGGCTCTTAACTAAAGAGATGGATGGAACAAAAACTACCTTCTTAGCTAATCAACCTATTACTACAATGGAGTGTCCCTAAATTATTATTAATTTTTTTACTCACTCTTATTTGAACTTGGTTTTTTGATCAATAATACGATGGAGCAAACAAAGCATTATTGACCTACTCAACAGTTTCAAACATTGGAGTGTAAAACTATTGATAAGGTATTCCTTATCATTTATAACCAATTTATTGAATTTAGGTTCAAGGAATGCTAAATGCATTAAAAGAATCCTATTACAAACTTAATTGCATTTACACTTAAGTTGTTCTACTTTTAGGAACCAATTTTCAAACAACTATCCTAAGCTAACCATGCTTAATCAACTTCCACAATTTTCTAAATTAGTCGAAAAGTTATTATCCTCATTGAACATCAGCGATATCAATATACTCATTATAGTTTGACAGTTATTTGACATTTGTATATAATGGCAAAATGAATGAGAAAATGCATGAATATTAAAGCATTTATCTATGGTATACTTTATGTAAAACACAACACACCCCCAAACCTAAGGGATGCATTGTCCAAAATGCATGAAAAATGAAACATGTGAAAATGCCAAAACAACAACTAGCAATTAGAAAAATGTCATGGCAACTAAATATGAATGTATGAAACATATAGTATAAAATGACAGAGGAAAACAAAAGCTTGGCAAGACTTAAGGTTACATTATTTGGGTTGGGTGGATTTCTTGGTAGCACATTTGAAGCGCCGCATCCATTTTATTTCACCAACATCATCTTAGACAAAATTTTCAGCAATTCTTTGATAGCGCTTTCATTAGCTGGTTAATAGGCACCTCTTCTTCGTCAGCAGTGTCTGACTCCGTGAGATCATCAACCAGTTGATGAACTGTGCATTCTTATTTTGTCATAGATGCATTAGCCGACGTAGTGGTGGTGTTTGCAGGTGTAGTAGCTTGAGTTACATCATTGTCACCCTTCTTAGATTCAACATGGAAAGATTTAGTTTTCTCCACTTCCCTTTTTGTTCTATGGTCTTCTTCTCCATAGTAGTTTCTTCGTCATTGTCATCCTCCTTCTTTGGCTCTAACAACAATTCCTTAAGACAAATAGGGAATTAAGGCATGGGTCGGGTAAAGTTCTTCTCAAGTGATTTGTTCATGGCCGTATCTCTTCATTAGATATACCACCCAAATAGAGCCATTTCTTCATAAGCTCGGCAAAAATCAATGGTCAACCTTTTTTGGTGTTTCTTCTATAGTATAACAATCATTTCTAGAAATCGTCCACTTTGTTCTCTAGACACATAAATCTATCAGAACTTGTTGGAGTCCTTCACTGGTCATAGACTTGACAAATTAGGCGTGTTCGTTTGGGCTGCCAGATAACCCATATTGTGAATTAATGGAGTCTTCATCAAACAACATAGATACACTGCACACATATATAAAAGCATTATTCAGAGAGGTGAGATGAGCATAAAATTCTTTCACTAACTTTGTGAGAACATCATCGGAGTGGAGACAGAAGATTTGCCATCCATGTGTCTCTACTACAAAAGAGATAGCTTTAGAGCAACCCATAAATGGAGCATCTTGAAAAAGGAAATCTTTTACAGAAAAAATTACCGCTTTGATATGTTCTAGGTATACTTTTCTTCCTTCATTTTGCTAAAAATGTTCTTGGAGGCACAAGGGTGGACGAGGATAGTGCTTGGCGAGCCATTGTATTGACAATAGTGACTGGAAAAATAAAAAAAGATGAGGCCTTTACAGTTTGAACAGAGTAAAAATAGAGAAAGTTGAAGAAGATGAAATAGAAAAAAGGTTAGAAAAGAAGTGAAACGACTAGGGTAAATGTGAGAAAAAATTTAGTGATGACATGGTGGCTAAGATTAACCTATGAGTGTGCCCTGACACAGACAAAAGAAAATTTAAGCGAGAAAAGAAAAATAGCTAAAAAATTAGGAAATTAAAATTAACTAATGTAGTGAATGGGCTGGTGTCTACAACTGTGGGCTAGAATGTGCCGGGAAAAAAATAACAAGTAAAGAAACTTAATGAAGAAATGCAACAGAGAATTAAAATCAATGAATAAAATAGAATAAGAAAGAAATATTAAGCAGTTCGAAAAGTGATGGAACTTTTATCACCAACTGTAGGGGCTCGAAAGTAGTGCTTTAATCGTTGAGCATTAACTTTGAAAATGGAACCAATCTTGCTGTCTTTACCTTCTACAGCTCCATGAGGATAAACATGTACTATCTCAAATGGACCAAACCAATGAGATTTCAATTTCCCAGAAAATAATTTTAGTCTAGAATTGAATAACATGACCTATTGTCCAGGTGTAAATTGTCATGGAAAAATTTTGTTGTCATGCCATCGCTTAATCTTTTCTTTATATAGCTTGGCATTCTCATAGGCTTGTGCTTGAAATTATTCCATCTCATTCAACTCCAATAGCTGGTGGGTACTAGCAGCAATCTAATCCACATTCAATTTCTTAATTGCCTAATATGTCTTATGTTTAATTTCAACAGGAAAATGACAGGGTTTCCCATAAACAAGATTGTAGGGCGACATCCCCAATGGTGTCTTGAATGTAGAGTGATATGCCCATAAAGCTTCATCCAATCTAGATGATCAATCTTTTCAGTTAGGCTAACTACCTTCTCCAAATTTTTTAATCTCACTATTAGAGACTTCTACCTACCCATTTTTTGGGGGATGGTATGTCGTGGAAACTTTATGTTTAACTCTATACATGTTCAGAGCATTAGCAACTAATCTGCAATCAAAATGTGAACCTGTATCACTAATTAGAGCACGAGGAGTACCAAACCTGGTAAAAATATTCTTATTGAGAAATTTCAGTATCGAATTGGCATCATTTGTTGGTAAAGAAATAGCCTCAACCCACTTGGAGACATAATGAACGGCTAAAAGTATGTAAGTATTGCCCCAAAAAGGTAGGAATGGTCCTATAAAATCAATTCCTTAAATGTCAAACAGGTCCACTTCTAAAATAGTTTGCAAGGGCATCTCATACCTCCTCAATAGATTTCCATTTCTTTCACAGTGATTACAAGCTTGACAAAGTTCATGAGCATCTTTAAACATGATTGGCCAACAAAAACCAGATTGGAGAACTTTTGTCGTAATTCTCATGCCCCCAAAGTGCCCTCTGGGTGGTGTTGAATGACAATGAAATAAAATACTTTGAATCTTGTCATCTGGAACACACTTCTGAATTATCTGGTCTGCATAGTATTTGAATAAAAATGGCTCATCCTAGTAATACTGCATGGCATCATAAAGAAATTTTTTTCATATTTGATTTGTGAGGTCAGATGGCAACAGTAACAAAAAAAATTATAATATTAGCATACCATGGTAATGCCATAGCAACTAGCAGTTGCTCATCTGGAAAATCATCCTAAATGCACTTAATATTACTGTCTTCATTTCCTACTTCAATTTGAGACAAGTGATCAGCCACCTGATTTTCTGTGCCTTTTCTATCTCTAATTTCTAGATCAAATTCCTACAATAACAATATACGTTGAATAAACCTCAGTTTGGTGTCTCTCTTTTTCATCAAGTATTTAATAGTAGAGTGGCCCATCTAAACTGTAACTTTGGTGGCTACTAAATAAGCTTTGAATTTTTCGAAGGCAAATACCACAACTAACAGCTCTTTCTCAATGTTCGTATAATTTAGTTGTGAATTAGTCAACGTACGGCTTACGTAGTAGATAGCATGAAATACCTTGTCCTTCCTTTGCCCAAGTACTGCCCCAATAGCAAAATCACTGGCATATAAGGTTAAAAGGTAAAATCTAATCTGGTGCTATGACTATTAGTGCTGTGACTAGCCACTTTTTCAACTCTTGAAATGCTTGTAAGTACTAATCATCAAAATTGAAAGGTCTGTTGCGTTCTAACAATGTATGCAAGGGTTTTGAAAATTTTGAAATATCTTAGATGAATCGTCTATAGAATCCTACATGGTCAAGAATATTGTGAATACCTTTAACTGTGGACGATGGTGGTAATTTCTTGACAACTTCGATTTTTACTTTGTCGACAGCAATTCCTTACTGTGAAATTTTATGTCCCAGAATAATGCCTTTATAGACCATGAAATGGCATTTCTCCCAATTGAGAATAAGGTTAGTTTCTTCACATCAACAAAGAACAAACTCCAGATTTTTTAAACAATCTTCAAAAGTATCGCCAAACACTGAGAATTCATCCTTAATAACTTCTAAAAATTTCTCCATCATGTCCAAAAATATCGCCATGCAATGCTGAAATGTTGTAGGGGCATTGCATAATCCAAACGACATTTTTCAGAATGAAAAAGTTCTATAAGGACATGTGAATGTGGTCCGCTCTTGATCAGTAGGAGCTATGGCAATCTTGTGATACCTCGAATAACCATCTAGAAAACAATAGAAAGCTTTCCTTGCAAATTTATCTAACATCTAATTGATAAATGGTAAAGGAAAATGGTTCTTCCTTGTTGCTTTTTTAAGCTTCCGATAGTCCATACAAACCCTCCATCTCGTGACAGTACGAGTAGGAATGAGTTCATTGTTATCATTGCTTACCACAGTGACACCCCATTTTTTAGGTACACATTGAACAGGGCTCACCCAAGAACTATTTGAAATTGGGTATATGATTCCAACATTCAGCCATTTGATAATCTTTTTTTTGACAACTTCCTTCATAACGGGATTCAATCTTCTCTACTGCTTGATAGATTTGACATGGCAATCCTCTAGTAATATTTTATGCATACAAATTGGTAGACTAATTCCTTTCATATCCGCAATCGTCCATCCCAATAATTTCTTAGATTTCTTCAAAACTTTCAATAATTGGGCTTCTTGATCTAATGTCAATGCCACAAAAATAATTACTGGAAATGTGATGTTGTCTTCCAAGTAAGCATACTTTAGATGTGCTGGAAAAGACTTCAATTCCAACATAGGAGGATCTTCTATGGATGACCGAGGAGGTGTAAAAGAGCGGTTTGATAAATTTAATGATTTGAAACTTCTCCTCGCTCTATTCTCAATTTGCTTAACATCCATCAATTCACCAAGCTTTTCAATCAATTTTACTTCAATCAACTCAATTAAATATGTATCATCATTGCAATTATTATGATAAAACTCAGTAATTTCTTCTTGAACTATTGTGTAACAATCTCCACAGCGTGACATTCTTCATTTGTATCTGCACACTTCATAGCGTCGAAAACATTAAATTTATATGTTGATCACTAACTCTCATAATTAATTCACCTTTCTGAACATCAATTAATATCCTTTCGGTTGCTAAAAAGGGTCTCTCAAGTATGATTGGTACCTCTTTATCCACCTCACATTCCAAAAAAATAAAATCTACTGGAAAAGTAAATTTTTCAAATCTTACCAACAAGTCTTTTATTTTACCTTTTGGATGTGCATATGAACGATCATCTAATTACCAGCTTCCTGAAAACATACATAGGCCTTAGATTTATACTCGTACCTAAATCAAATAGTACTTTGCCTACATAATAGTTTCCAATAGCGCAAGGTATAGTAAAACTCCTTGGATCCTTCAGTTTTTGTGGCAATTTGTTTCTCGGCATTGTTGTGCATCCTTCAGTGAGAGCAATAGTTTCAAATTCCCTCAACCTTCTCTTTTTTGATAAGATATCTTTAATGAATTTAAAAAAGTTAGGCAATTGTTCCAATGCTTCCACTAATGGTATGTTGATATGTAATTGCTTCAGGACATCCAAGAATTTCTTGAATTGGAAATCTTGCTTAGATTTTTGGAAACGCTAAGGAAAAGGTGGTGGTGGCCTTCCTTCCATTTGTTGACTTTGTTTTCCCGTGGCATTTTTATTGGCAATGCAAGGCGAATCTACTTCAACATTTTTTGGTTACTTTTTTCTTTGTAGCCTGCTCCACTATTGGTTCTGAATTCTTCTTATTTGTGAAATTTGAACTACTTTATTCAATAGTGGTGTCATTAACAATTCCTGATAGCTGCGTACCACTTTTGAGTGTAATGGCTTTACACTCTTCCTTTCCTTGAGATCGTGAATTTTTGGTATCATTCAGTAGTGCTCCTTGTGATCTTGAGATTAATGCTTTGGCAATTTGCTCCACTTGATTCTCTAAAGCTCAAAAAGATGCAGCTTGACTTTGAATGATAGCATCATTCTTGACCATATATTTCTTCAATAGATCTTCCATCGATAAATAACTCAAAGCTAAATTTTGCTAAACATTTTTTCGTGGCATGAGTTAATTGTATCCTGGTGGTGCACCCACAACATTCTGTGGAATAGCAGTGTTGGAATTTCCCACACTTGGATTACTCCAACTGAAGTTAGGATGTTGCTTCCACCCTGGATTATATGTGTTGGAATATGGGTTGTTGTTGCTGCGGTTAAAATTTCCCATAGAATAAACTGAGGCTAGATTTGATGGGCATTCATAAAAAATATGATCTTCTCCATAGTAAACACATGCTAACTCGGTTGCTTTTATTTCCTGCACTGTAGCTTGTCTTTCTACAGTTTTAATCATTTTCGTTAAATATGATATCTGAGCTGTTAGGAAAGTGATCACATCAATTTCCATTGCTTCAGAAACTCTTCTGCCAGTACGTACTCTGGTAGTGGGGTATTGGTAATCATTGTTTGCTATCCTCTCTAGAATTTTATATGCTTCATTATATGATTTATCGAGCAGATGTGCCAACCACCATCCTTGTATGCGCATTTAATCTATTGAAAAACATTTTCACGTATGTCCAATATTGGAAACCATGCATCAGGTATTTTCTAATTAACTCCTTGCATCACTCCCATGCTTCATATAATGTTTCATCATCAAATTACAGGAAAGACGTAATATCATTCCTCAGTTTGGCATTCATGTTCGCATGATTATATCTCAGCAGAAACCTCTGACAAAGTTCATTCCAACATGCCACAATACTTGATGGCAATGCATTTAACCATGCTCTGGCACGATCTCACAATGAATAAGGGAATAACTTCAGTTTCAGGGCATCTTCAGGAACACTCTACTGCCTGAATGAATCACAGACTTCCAAAAGGAGTCTTAAGTGCAACCTTAGATCCCTAGTAGGCAATCCACTAAACTGCCCCACTATTTGTAACATTTGAAACATCATTGGCTTTAACTCAAAATGTTAATCATGAATATGCGGCCTGACAATTCATGGATTAATATCATCTAAGATCAGCACTACATCTTCTCTAATGGGTCTGTCTCTGTCATCTATTATTCGAGGAATATCAGTATCCCTTCCCTCCTGATGTAATGGCTCTTCTCTAACCTGATTATTTCTAGTTCTTTCCATTTCTCGTAATTATTTTCTCCTTCTTCTCAAGGTTCTCTCAATTTTCAGATCAAAAGAATACTCTTCAACTACTGAAATATCTCTACTCATGCACCAACAAAAATCATAAAAAACAAAAAAAATCCGAACACTAATTAAGCTAAACTAATAAAATTAAAGAGATAATAACACACAAAATATTTAACCAAAATTGTCGATCACCAGAAACGACGCCAAAAACTTGACGTGTGTAATGCGAATGTGTAAGAATACACGTCGAATCAGGTAATAAAGTGATGAGTGAGTATCGTCTCAACAGGGATCAAAATTAACTAAAATAATTGGTTATGCTATTACTATGAAATTGACTAATTAAACTGTGCAAAAGAAATAGATGGTTAATTGATAAAGAGATGTAATGAAGGATTAATAAAATCAACTATGACTAAAAATATGCGAAGGAAATTGAAATGTTGTGGCAATTCTCAAAGAAAAAGAGCGAAAGAGTTTGTACTGTTGGATGATAAAGGTTGGAATTACTTGGGCTTATTTTTATAACATAGTAATTCCATGTCAAAATTTTGACCATTCTACTGCTTAGGGAATCACTACTGCAGTCTGCTTCTTATGAACGCCAGACTTTGAGCTATCATTTTGAGTTTTTGTATGTCTATAGAACTCAAGAATGATATCTAGATTTTTCTCCCTTTTCCTGTACAGATAAAAAATTCTATGCCTAGAGTGCTACAAATATTCTTTCGAATACTTGCCTGTATCAACCGATTATAATCCAATCTAATTCATCTTTTTAGAATTAAATTAGATCTAACAACATACCACATAGCCATTTTTGTCTAGACCTTGTATTCATGCATTAAAAATAAAAAAAATTGAATGAAATAATATCCTACTCGAAATCAAACCATGGGCATTAAGATAATAAAAATTTACCCAGAATAATTCCAACCCAAAGAAAATAAGCTCATGGTTTGAAAATTAAAATCCATAACTAAACTATTCAACATCATTGTTTAAATTTAGGAATCACAAGTTCAAATCAGAAAAGGAAGGCAGAACTGCAGGAAGCTTTCACTACTTCAGCTTGCATTCAAATAATGAGATTTGATGCAAAACCCAGGGTAGATTTCTCTTCCCCTTCTATAATTCTTCTGCTCTGTAAGCTACTACCCTCTCCACTCTTTGTCTGAGATTTCACGAGAATCTGATGCAGAGACATAAAAATCATTTTCTCTCTCTCACTGATCTTTTCTTTCTCTTTTATCTTTCTTTCTTTACAGGGTAGGTCCCTCCCTCTTAGCATACACCTTTTTCTTCCTCTTTTTCAGGGTGGTTTATCTAGTACAAGTACAGTTTACGGAGAGTGATGTGGACTGAGTGTTGCGTCATCCTCCTAGAATTGTAATGGCATTCGTGTTAGCAATCTAACCAACATTTAGACATGGTAATATTTCACTTCTTTCATTTTCCTATCCTTTTTCTCTTCTCTTCTTCATCATGCACCTGCTGCCAACCACAAAAAAACACCTTTCTTCCCCAATAATAGAAGTAACAAATAATATATATAGCACAATCCAAGCTTTATTATGTAATGTTCTACAAATATCAAAAAATGCAAACATATTTACTTCATTACAAACAATTTATTCAATCTAGAGGCTTGAAATATAACTTTTTTCAAGAGTTATTACACCCCCAAACCAGAATTATTGCTTGTCCTCAAGCAAAATGTATATGAGTATGTATGAATGCATTAATATTTGCCAAAGCACACAGTGACCATTTGCACTGTTGAACCATGTGAAGTATATTTAATACCTCCATTCTCAATAGTATTATAAAAAACATTGGTTCGAGTTTTATAGGCTTGTTTTGCAAATGAAGTGCAGAAAATGTTTCCTAAAAATAGAAGTTCCTAAATAATTATGCTATTTAAAATATCTTTCTTCCAAACTCAATTTCACTATTCTCATTTATTTAGTCATTTCCAAATTTTAATCATAAATATTATTTTCTATAGGGAATTCATCTTATCACATGATTTCTTTACTTGACAATATCAATAGAGCATACATTAGATTACCAGGTAGTATATCATGCCACAATTTGAATGTATTTCACTCATAAAGCTAAAGCACTTAACTAAAGAGATAGATGGAGCAAAAAACTACCTCCTTAGCTAATCAGTCTATTACTAAAGTGGAGTGTCCCTAAATTATTAATTTTTTTACTCACTCTTATTTGAACTTGTTTTTCTCATCAATAATATGGTGGAGCAAGCAAAGCATTATTGACCTACTCAACAATTTTAAACATTAGAGTGTAAAATTATTGCTAAGGTATTCCTTATAATTTATAACCAACTTATTGAATTTAGGTTCAAGAAATTCTAAATGCATTAAAAGAATCCTACTATAGACTTAATTGCATTGATACTTAAGTAGTTCTACTTTTAGGAATCAATTTTGAAACAACCATCCTAAGCTAAACATGCTTATTAAACTTCCACAATTTTCTAAATTAGTCACAGAGTTATTATCCTCATCGAACATCACTGATATCAATATACTTAGCATAGTTTGACAGTTATTTGGCAGTTGTATGTAATGGAAAATGAATGAAAAAATACATGAATATTAAGGCATCTATCTATGGTATACTATATGTACAACACAACACACCCCCAAACCTAAAGGATGCATTGTCCTCATTGCATGAACAATGAAACATGTGAAAATGCAAAAACAACAACTAGCAATTAGAAAAATGCCATGAAAACTAAATATGAATGCACGAAACATATTTTCCAGTAGCTCTCTTATAGCACTTCTGTTTTAGATGGTTAATAGGCACCTCTTCTTCGTCATCAGTGTTTGACTTCGTAAGATCATCAATCAATTGCTGAATTGCATGTTCTTGTTCTGTCATAGGTGCAGTAGTTGGAGTAGTGGTGGTGTCTGTAGATGTAGGACCTTGAGTAACATCATCGTCGTCCTTCTCAGATTGAATATAGATAGAATCAGTTTTCTCTGCTTCTCCTTCTTGTTTTGTTGTCTTCTTCTCCGCTGTAGTTTCTTATCCATCGTCATCATCTTCCTCTGGCTCCAACAAAACTATCGTCATCATCTTCCTCTGGCTCCAACAAAACTTTCTTAAAAAAACTAAGGAATAGAGGCCTGGGTCAGGTAAGGTTTTTCTGAAGGGATTTCTTCATGGCCGTATCTCTTTGTTGGACATACACCCAAATTAGAGCCATTTACTCTTAAGCTTGGCCAAAATCAGTGGTCATCCTATGTTGGTGTTTCTCCAATAGTCAGAATTGTTACTGCAATATCTCAAGTGCGTCAATCACTTTCTTCTCAAAAATACTATGAGACATTGATGGAGAAGTATCAGTATGCAAAGGTGGTGATGATGTAGATGTGGAGCCCGGATGCCTTAGCATTTCCTCCCCAGAAAATCTTAGGGTGTGTGATGGCTCATTTGTTGAGGATTGTGTCTTCATCCATTTGAATAGGAACCTTCACTCGCTGACAAAGTGATGTAATACGAGATGGGAAATTTAAGGCACTGACATTCTTCTTAGAGCAAGGTGGACTTCTCTAAAAATAATGCTTCCAAAATTGATCTTTCTGCCTATCGTAATCGAATGCAATAATAGCAGGCTTTCTTTTAAAATATTTGAGTTATGAGTAGAAGGGATGAGACAAGTTTTACGGAAATGATACCAAACTCTGTAGTGAGGCTTCAATGATACGCGGTCAATGGTATAACAATCATTTCTAGAAATCGTCCACTTCATCCGCTCGACAGATAAATCTTTCAGTACTTGTTGGAGTCCTTCAGTAGTCATAAACTTGACAAATCAAACGTGTTCATCTGGGCCGTCAGATAACCTATATTGTACATTAATGGAGTCTTTCTTTTATTACCTCAAAGGTTTTGACCCAGTCTCTGTGAAATATGAAAGGTGTCTCTTTTTGGAGAAGTTAATTTAGAGGTTTATAAATATGAGAAACATCTTTTATACATCTCTTATGAAATCGTGCATGGCCTAAAAAATTTTGAACACATTTAACATTTTCCAGATTTGGGAGGTCCTTTATAACATCTATTTTGGCTTTATCTACTTCCAAAAATTTTCCAGATATTTGATGCCCTAAGATCAGTCCTTCTTTCGCCATGAAATGACATTTTTACCAATTGAGCACTAGGTTAGTCTCCTTGCATTTTTTTAACACTTTGTCAAGGACCCAAACATTCTTGAAAAGTGTTCCCATATATGGCAAAGTCGTCCATGAGTACATCCAATCCCTCTTCTAACATATCAACAAAGACCGCATTCATGCATCTCATGAAGGTTATTGGAGCATTGCATAGGCCAAAAGGTATTCTTTTAAAGCCATATGTACCAAAAGGACAAGTGAAAGTAGTTTTCTCTTGGTCATCGTGATGAATTGGGATTTTATGATACCCTGAATACCCATCAAAGAATCAATAATAATCTTTTCCTACTAATTGAACAAGCATTTGGTCAATAAAGTGAAACGGGAAATCATCTTTTTTCATTGCGTCATTCAGTTTCTGGTAATCAATGCATACTCTCCAACTTGTACCTGTTCGAGTTGGAATTAACTCAATTTTATCATTCTCAACTACAAATAGAGCTCTCTTCTTCGAAACACACTGGGTTGGGCTAACCCATTCACTATTAGAAATAACATAAATAATTTCTGCATCTAACCATTTAAGAAATTCATTTTTTACCACCTCCTTCATAGTTGGATTAAGTCTACGCTGAGCATCTACCACAGGTCTTTTTCCTTCTTCTAATATGATCTTGTGCTGAAAAAAACGTAGGATTGATTCCTTTAATATCAACAATTTTCCATCCTATCATTTTTTTATGCATTTTCAGGACATTTAATAAGGTCTCTTCCTATTTTGCGTTTATACTTGCGGCCATAATTACTTGTAAAGCATTTTGTTTCCCTAGATATCCATACTTTACATGGTTGGGTAATGGCTTTAGTTCTAATTATGGGGGTTTTACAATAGATGGCACCATTTTCACTGAGTTTGGGATAATTTGCTGTGGTTGTTCCTTATTCTGTCTCCACAAGTCCAATTGAGTTACCATGTGATGGTTCTCTTGTTCCGCTCTATCCCCTTCTTCTTCTATTTTGTAACTCATTGATTCTTTCATACTGAACTCCAATTGGTTACATTCTTACTCCTTATGTCCTACAGATTCCAGTTCTTCCTTTTGTGACAGTAACTTTGCATAATCTGAGTAGTTTTCAGAACTATCCAATATCTATCTTTTTATATTGTCTTCATTTGCTAATTCATTCACTTTTCCGACCACATTATTAATCTTTCGTACATAAACTTCTGTAGCACTACACTCGTAAGCTTATTCAACCAAAATCTTATAAATTTCATTGTAACATTTTACTGATATGGAGGTGAATGTAGTAAAGCCTTAAATTTATCTTACACATAAATGCGCATAATACATACTATCACAAATAGCCAATTCATTACTAATTTCACATTCTCGAAGCATTTAATAAACATTTGCTTTTAATCACTTTTTTTCTTAACACATAATTCGTATGTCAACTCAAATCAGTAATTCACAATCGAAATTTCTATATACCAACTGAACCAATGGTCTAATTACCATATAAAGACCTCCAATTTAAAATTTCATAAGAATTGGACACCTCTAACATATAGAACTCAACTTTTTCACTTTTTACAATTTAGTCCTTTGGACCAACTTGAGTGCCCAAACGTAAAAATTTTTGAACGAAATTTTCACGAAATCATTTAAACCATAAAAATATAATGAAAATAAATTTTTTTCTCATCGAATTTGTGGTCCTGAAACCACTATTCCGAATGGCCCCAAATTCGGGCTGTTACACATATTGTCCCTTATACGAGCCCTCAACGCCCTAAATTTGCATTAGAAATAAGTCAGGACTAATCGGGAACTCTGAGAATTTTTTAGAAAAGGATAAAAATTTCAAACTACAGGGGTCACACGGCCGTGTGATTCACACGGCCAAGAGACACGCTCGTGTCTTAGGCCGTGAGGGCATTCGAAATAAGGACATACAGCAGTGTCCCAGCCTGTGTCCGTGCCCATGTAACTCACTGACTTGGTCACACGGCCAAGTCACATGCCCGTGTTCTAGGCCATGTACCATTCGAAGAAACCTTACACGCTCATGTGCTGGGCCGTATGCTAGGCTGTGCAACAGCCTGACTTGCAACCCTTTAAAAACTACAGGGGACACACGCCCGTGTATTTGCATGTGTGGACGAAAATAGGTCATTTTACAAGCTATATTTCTCACCCAATTTGGCATCCACCTATGCTTAACATTGTGCATATAAACAAGCCATATTATGGCATCCAAAACAAGCAAAATCAAGCCTTAAACATTTAGTATATTCACATACAACCAATATGCCCTTAGGCACCTCAAATGACAATTATAAACATATTTAACCATGAATTCAATATAACCAAATGTTCAACTAAATTACATGCATAATTGCATCATTACATATCATGTAGATCACTTTACCAAAACATACCAATTGATGTTAAACATGCCCTTCAATTTCTAACATAATTAGACATATATGTCTTACACAACAAGGTACCAATTCACAACCTACTCATCAACTCACAAAACACTTATACAAAGTGCACATATAACTATCATTTTACCTTTCATCACTCAACCACCAATCAAGCCACACCTCAACCAAATTAAGGCCACATATATTCATACCAGAATATACCAAAACACAAGCCAACTCAAATGGCTATAATCACAACAAAACATATAGGCCAGCATTAGCCAAAATAACCTCTACATTCCATTATAACCAAACTTAAATTAACCGAAAATATTGAGTGAGCCGATGGATAGTGTGATGGATCTCCAACTAGCTTCCAACCCGATCGAGCTTTCGATAATCTAAAAAGTAAAGGAAAATAACTACGTAAGCAATGAATGCTTAGTAAGCTCATATAAACTTTAATAATATCAATTCATTTCAAATATAAATAATAGTCCAATATTGATACTGCAAGATTCATGAAGTTATATTCAACAACTCACAAGGTGAATAAATCCACACCCGTTTTATATGCATAACATACAAGACATAAGCATATCATTCAATCATAGCCACAAGCTAGTGCATCTAAAAATAAATCTTTTTGGAGCTAACCATATGGTAAACCAAAAGGTTCATCAATGGCAACATCCAAAATCTTTAACAGTTTCAAAATCAAAGGTACAAGCTAACTGGACTAGTTGTAACAATCTCAAAAACATAAAAATTTAAAGAAACGGGTGAAAATGGCTTACCATGCATAGATACAACCATTGCCGAACCTTGCTCATCTTCCATGGAGTTTTCTACTTTCAAATTTGGTGGAGTTCAAATTGAAAGATGACAATCAATTTTTATCTTATTTTGTTCTAATTATTTCTTTATTAAATTACTAATTTACCCTTCAATTAATCATGCATTTTTAATTTATTTCATGCTTTAACCGTCCACTCATTTATAATATGGTATATTTACCATAATTGTCCATATAGTTTCATTCATTAAGCCATTTAATCACTCAAATCAAAAAGTGATCAAATTTTACATCTTTTACAATTTAGTTCTTTTTAATAAATTAACCATCGATATGTTAAAATTTTTCAACAAAACTTTAATACCATCTTAATGTCACTCTATAAATATTTATAAAAATATTTACGGCTCAATTTATAGAAACGAGGTCTCGATATCTCATTTTTAAATTACAACTTAAACTTGATAAATTGCTTATAAAACAAAAAATCACTATATCAAAAACCTTTTCAAAGTCACAATTAACTTATAAATATTAAATATAATATTTACGAACTTACTCTTCGAATTTGGTGGCCCCGAAACCACCATTTTTTGCACCACTTAAAAATAGGTTGTTACATAGATAGTAATTGAAGGATAGCTTTTATGAAGATCTCTTTACTGCCGTATGAAAAGAGTCTCTTCGACCAACTATTTATCCTACAAGAACAACGATTAATAATGTTAGTAATAGCAATAGTCTTCTTCTTTCCAATCAGCAAACGTAAGCCAAGATAGTTGTCGCGATTGTTGACCATACGTATCCCAAGTAAAGCACTAAAGAGTTGCCGTTGAGCAGGGAATGTATTCGAGATAAAAAAATCATTGATTTTTAATTGTTAATATTTTGACCGGAGGCTTTGGTAAAATCCATAATGATTTTCAAAACCGCCTCAACATCCTTCATTTTATTTTGAACAAAAAGGAGGGCATTGTCGGTGAAAAAAAGATGATTGATATGAGGGCCATTAATACTAGCCCGAATGCCCCTAATCATGTTATTACTGTTAGCATGAATCAACATTCTTAAAAGGGCCTCCATAGAAAATAGGAAAAGGTAAGGGAAGAGGGGGTCCCCTTGTCTAAAACCCTGCTCTGGAACAATGCTCTCAAAAAGGACCATATTGCATTTAACCACATAACGAACCGATCGGACACAACTCATAATTTTTCCAACCCAAGCCTTCGCATACCCCAACTTTTTCATGACTTCTTCGAGAAAATTCCACTCAACACGGTCGTAGGCTTTGCTCATATCGAGCTTCATAACAAAACCTTTGTTATGGCCATTCTTCGAGCTTTAGAGATAATGTAACGACTCGTGGGCAATCGAGGTATTGTCGTGGATCATGTGACCTAGAACAAATGCACTTTGGTTCTGACTTATACACTTTGGGAGGGTAGTCTTGGGCGGGTTTGCTAGAACTTTGGAAATGATTTTGTAGATGACCCTGTATAAGCTGATAGGGTGAAAGTTAGACATGTCTTTAGGCTCCTTAGTCTTAAGGATAAGAATAATCATCGTGTCATTAAGGCTAGCCAAATCTTTTTTGCTATTTAGAACATCATAACAAATCTTGATGACATCTGCACCCATAACCTCCCAAGTTTTCTTTAAAAAAACACCTTGAATGGCCATCAATCCCTGGCACTTTGCGAGGGTCCATTTCGTAAAGTGCCTCCAAGATCTCTTTTTAGTAAACTCCCTGGTCAACCTACAATTCATATCATCAGAAATACAATTTTCAATGTAATTAAGGTTAAGCTCATCATATAAAGGCATAGTTGACTTAAAGAGATTGTGAAAATACTCCATGGCAATATTACAAATATTGACTTTATAATGCTTCTAGGAACCATTCAAATCCATCAATATCTTGATATTATTTTTCTTCATTTTACCTGTAGCCCTCACATAAAAAAATGAGTGTTCCTATCCCTTTATTTAAGCCATCTAACCCGAGACCGTTGAGCCCAATAGCATTCCTCCTTAGCCAAAAGAAGGCCAAGCTTCATGTGTATCGTTTTCAGCTTACACACGTCACTCTCTCTGTTGGGGCCATCAATGATATTATTAATCTTAGCTTTTAACTTGCCAATTTGGTTTTTCATATTCTTATAATGCTTATACTACCACTGACCAAGTTTCTGGCCCACTCTCTCGATTTTCTTAATGTTATCCAGGTTGTTCCCACTCCAAGCATTCTTTATAATATTTTTTGCATCCTTCACCTTTGCCCAACAAACATCATATTTGAAGGTAAGTCTAGGGTCTCTAAAGCTATCATGCGGTTTCCGTCCTATTGTGTCCAAGATAATAGCATCGTGGTCCAAATTTGATTGACGCACCACCCTGGTTTCAATGAACGGGAAATTATCACCATCACTCGCTGAGATCAAGAACCTGTCTAACCTTTCTTTGACCATAGCATTCCCCTCACGGTTTTTAACCCAAGTAAACCAACCCTTGTACGCTTTAATATCAACCAAAGAGAGCTCCTCTATAACATCACTAAATTCATCCATTGAAGCCCTTGATTTTCTATGCCCTGCCTCCTTCTCAACCTCGCTAAAAATAGCGTTAAAAACACCCTTGACAATCCAAGTTTCTTTGACTGATCTACCAACTTTTTTGAGGATGTCCCATGAATGGTTTCTTTGGTTAGGGTCTGCATGCCCATAGAAGCCAGTAAATCTAACTGTATTTTGATTCTCTAGATGAATCATCAAGTCTATATGGTGACACAATTAATTTTGGATTTCCACTTTGACTCTTTCCTTCCATAGCATAGCTAAGCAACCATTTTTACCCATCTAGTTCACTGCCAAACACCCCTTCATCCTGCATTGGTTTCGAACACGAGAGAAATTGTTAGATTGCATCTTAGTTTCGCAATGAAAAATGACATCAGGGTTAGTAGCAACAAGAAGTTGCTTAAGATCTCGAATTATCGCAGGGTTCCCAAGCCCACAATAATTCCAACATAGGAGTTTCATTGCTCTTGGCGGGGCTAGTCACCAGCCACCGCCTTACAAGGTGAAAGACTGTCCATGAGCTTTCTACGCACTAATCTTGTTGGACTTTCATTAATGTTCTCCCTATTTCCTCTTTTTTTCTTTTTCTTTTGCATCGTGTTCTTCCCCCTCCATCACGGATGATTTTTGTTGGTCATTTTTCTATAGGAGAGCCAAACTCGGACTCCTGAGTGGAGGCATGATCTATTAACTATTTTGTAGGGTTACTCAATGGATCAGCTTTTTGGGAAAGGAAGACTATGAAACAAACCTAGGGCCTGACAAACCCATGAAGTCATCAAGGTAGGAATTAACCCAAAATTGGTATTGCACATTCGTGAACACCTTCACCCCAAGCTAGTCTAGACTATGAGGTCGGAAGATAAGTAGCTCTTGCAGACTCATTATGTTAGTGGAAGATCAGAAGATCTTACTAGAGTAGCGACTAGTTGATTAACAAGAAAATTGAAGCAATAATTTATGGGGATTACCGAAGTGAGCTGATCACCCATAATTGAGATTTGGTTTACTATATTTTTCTATCTCCTGGATTTTATTTATTTTATGTTATTTTATTTTTATTATTATAAAAACCTTAAGAAACCCTTTTCGTTGTGCTCATAATATAATTTATTTAAAGTACTGATTAGATCTTTTAGTGTTTAGTTTAGAACTAATCTAGCACTCGCCTCCCTTGGGTACGATCCTCAGAGTACTCACCTACTTCGTAGTTCTCTATTTTCTTGCACTATTGATAGTGTGGATGTTAGTACATCTGAAGTCGGTCAAGTTGCTGGCGCCATTGTCGGGGAAGCAACGTTACTAGATTGATTTTCATTTTTGCATTTTCAAAGAATATTTAAGAAATTCATAAGTTACAGATACGAATCATATGTAAATCACTAACACTATACGAGTTTTCAGGACATTACTTAATGTAAACTAGTTAAGAACTAGCATTTCCCGACCTATCATCTATAGATCACATTTTGAATTAAATCCTACTTTACTAACATGGATCTTTAATAATGTCAGATTTGTCGACCATATAAACGAAGATCCCATAAAATGTTTGTGGAAATTTGACCATATATGCAGCATTGTTAGCTGCGCAAGGATTTCAACGAAGACTATCAAATTATTATTGATTCCATTTGCATTAGAGGGGAAAGTGAAAATATGGTTAAAGACACTTCCTCCGTGCACCATCACTATGTGGACCAATTTCGTGCCACTATTTCTTCGCTAAATGGTTCATATGACTAAGGTACTAAGTAGATACACATAGTCATTTTATTTCCAACAATGTATCACTGAAACTCTTGGGCGAGCGTAAGAAAGGTTTTAAGTCAATCCTTAGATCTATATTAGGCAGAAGCATACATTTTGAAGTTCAAATACAACATTTTTACTATGAGTTGGATAGTCAGAATAAACGAAAAATTGATATTATGACAGGGGGAAGTATTTGGAAAAAAACCCAAGAGGAAATGATGGAAATATTAGAAATATCCAGCATTAATGAATCAACTTGGGATAATGTCCTAAAATACAAAGCCAGGAACTGGAACCTATAGACCATAAAGAGCATGAATGTAACCAATTAGAGTTTAGTACAAAAGAATCAATAGGTTACGAAACTAAAGAAGAAGGGGACAGTGTAGAACATGAGAATAATCAAACGGTAACCCAATTGGATTGGTGGAGACAAAATAAGGAACAGTCAGAGCAAATGATTCCAACCTCAGTAAAAATGGTACTGTCTATTTTCAAACCCCCAAAATTAGAGCTAAAGCCATTACCTAACCACTTAAAATATGGATATCTGGGGAAGCAAAACACCTTACCCTGCGTTCTGCCACCATAAAATCAAATTAGAAGAAGGAAAAAAACCTGTGGTGGATGCTCAGCGTAGACTTAATCCAGCTATGAGAAAGTGGTTAAAATGAACTGGTTAAAGAATTAGATGCACGTATAGTTTATGTTATCTCTGATAGTGAAGGGGTTAGCCCGACCCAGTTTGTTCCAAAGAAGGGAGGTCTAATTGTAGTCGAGAATGATAACAATGAGTTAATTCCAACATGAACATTTAATGGTTGGAGAGTATGCATAGATTACCAGAATTTGAATGATGCAACAGAAAAAGGCCACTTTTCATTACCCTTCATTGACCAAATGCTTGATCGTTTAGTAGGAACAGATTATTATTTTTTCCTTGATGGGTATTCAAGGTACCATCAAATCCCAATACATCCTGATGACCAAGAGAAAACCAATTTCATGTGTCCCTTTGGTATGTATGCCTTTAAAAGAATGCCTTTTGGCCTCTGTAATGCTCTAACAACGTTCATGAAATGCATGACTGCTATCTTCACTGATATGTTAGAAAAGGGATTGGATGTATTTGTAGATGACTTCTCAGTATATGGAAACTCTTTTCAAGAATGCTAGGGTAACCTCGAGAACATGTTAAAAAGATTGGAAGACACTAATTTAGTGCTCAACTGAGAAAAATGTCATTTCATGGTGAAAGAATGATTGGTCTCAGGGCATCATATATCGGGAAAAGGTTTGGAAGTAGATAAAACAAAAATAGAAGTTATTAAAGCATCTTCCAAATCTGAAAAATGTTAAAGGTGTTCGAAATTTTTTAGGCCATGTAGGATTTTGTGAAGTTTAGAAAAGACTTTGCTTATATTTCTAAACCTCTGAATCAACTCCTCCAAAAAGAGACACTTTTCATATTTGACCAGAACTGTATCGAATCTTTTAAGGTATTAAAAGAAAAAATCATATCTACTCCTATAATCATCACTTCAAATTGGTCAAAAACTTTTATTATTATGTGTGATGCTAGTGATTCTGCAGTAGGTACAGTTCTAAGACAAAAGCGAAATAATTATTTGGGGCTATTCATTATGCTAGTAAAACACAAAACCTAGCACAATGCAACTACACTTCAACTTAGAAAGAGATGTTGGCAATAGTGATCGCTTGCGAAAAATTTTGACCTTAATTAATGGCAAATCGAGTATATGTGTATACTGATCACTCTGTTTTAAAATATATAATGAAGAATAAAGCAACAAAAGGTAAACTAATGAGATGGGCTTTATTACTTCAAGAATTTGATTTATGGATAGGGGAAAAGAAGGGTACTGAGAATCAAATCGTAGATCATTTATCCAAAATTGAGAACAATTAAAAAGCAGAGGATATTGAAGAAATTAAGAAGACTTTCATAGATGAGCAAGTATTCAAAGTAGACATTAATCAACCCAAACTAGGTAAGCACATAACACCATGGTATGCGGATTATGTCAATTATATTGCAAGAGGGGTTTTCCTAATGCAGGCATCTTGACAATATAAAAAGAGGATAGCCCGTGAATAAAGCAATTATGTTTAGGAGGAACCATACGTGTTTCAACAATGCATGGATCAATTATTTCGGTGATGTGTCATAAAAGAAGAGATACATGATATCTTACAGGGTTGTCACACATCTCCATGGGAAGGGCATTTTGGTGGAAAAAGGACAACCCAAAAGGTACTACAATCGGGGTTTTATTGGCAAAATATGAACAAAGACCACTTATGAATTTGTACAAGGATGTGATAAGTGTTAGACAATTAGGAACATATCAAAAAGGGACAAAATTTCTCAAATAGGGATACTTGAGGTTGAAGTGTTTGATGTTTGGAGGATTGACTTCATGGGACCTTTTTTGAGTTCTTTTGGGAATCAATACATCCTCCTGGCTATAGATTCTGTCTCAAAATGGGTTGAGGTTGTCACACTACCTACTAATGATACAAAATCAGTAGTGAGATTCCTAAGAAAAAAAAATCTTCGCCAGGTTTGGTACATTGAGCGTTGGTCAGTGACGAAGGATCATATTTTTCTAGCAAGGAATTTGGACCAATATTGGCTAAATATAGCATAAGACACAAAATGAAAATGGCATATCACCCACAAGCTAATGGGCAAGCAGAAGTATCTAATCAAGAAATAAAATAGATTTTGGGGACATACTAAACCCAAGCCAAAAGGATTGGGTAGTCAAGTTAGACGATGCATTATTGGCTTATAAAACAACATATAAAACTCCCTTAGGCTTGTCTCCATATATTCTAGTTTACGGTAAGACCTGTCACTTACCAATTGAATTGGAGATGAAGGAATATTGGGTGATCAAAGAATTAAACTGGATCCAGAATTAGCTAAAAAAGAAATACTATTTCAATTCTAGGAATTGGAAGAATTCCACTTTATGCTTATGAAAATACGAAAATGTATAAGGTGAGGAGTAGACTTCGACATGATGTAAAAAATCATAATGCGTGGACTTGTGTTGGGACAAAGTACTGTTGTTCAAATCAATATTAAAATTATTTCCTAGCAAGCTTAAATCAAGATAGATAGGTCCATATGCAATAAATCAGGTAACTCCTCATGGAACAATAGAGTTGATCGGAAAAGGGGGACAACCTCTTCTTGTTAATGGCCAAAGAGTAAAACATTATTTTGGAGGAACAATTAACACCGTAGTTGATAAACAAACTTTACAGTGTAGTGTGCTTTGGGATTTCCAAGGAATTAATGGGAAATTAACAAACATAAAGAGTGACAATAAAGAAGGTGACCAAAGTAGTGATTTTACAACGTAGAGAAATATGGTCCTCATGTCGTGACACTGCTCCCGAATGTCATGACAATGAACAAAATTTTGATTTTGGAACCTTCCTTCTATGCCATGACATCACTAACAAATGTCGCGACACCACTGCGTAAACTCTATTTTCCGAACTAACCTTAAATATTAACATTTTTGTACTTTAATTATATTAGGATTCTTATTCTTTAACTTATTATTTAGTAGACCTAAACTATAACTCTTGAATAATTTATAGATTATCAAATGGCCAGTTTCAGTGCAAGCACTTCAAGTCCAGCTGTTAAGTTCCAATAAGGCGACATGGATAAATACTAGCAGCAACTAAAACCGTATACCTTTATTCAAGAGCAGGGATTTGACCCTCTAATGAGGAATTTCAAAGGAATATGGGAGAATGCAACTGAAAGAGAATGGAAAAAATTTTATTTTCCATCAGAAGAACCCCTAATAATTCATGTGGTGCAAGAATTCTATCTTGCATTAAAACAAAATGGAAGCAACCAAACCATTCTATGAGATGCGATCTTTTGTGAAGGTCAAAGGGATTAATGTTTCGGTAACTGAGATGGGTATTTTCCAAATATGATGTGCCATATAATTATCACGATTATCTCTATAAAATAGATTTGAAGGAATTTAGAAATATAGATACGGAGGAAATACTAAGATTTCTAACAGAAGGGAAAGAAATGTGACCATATCAAATGGGAACAACAATACCTGAAACATTCAATCAAGAGCTAGTGACACCAAAAGCCAAGACGTGGATGAAATTTGTCTATTCGAGAATATGGCCTATAACAGAAATGTCTGAGATTAGTCAAATTCAGGCCATCATAACATATGGGATCCTACAAAAGAAGCAAATATGTATTGGAACATGGATACATAAGAACATGGTTGACTGTGCAAGGATTTAGGAAAAGGAATATTCTTCTCTCGTCTAATTATGGAATTGTGTAAAAGGGCAGGAGTACCCGTCGAGTGGATGGATAAAACCATGAATCCCCCAAGAAAATTACTCGGCGATGATTTATTCAAGCAATTTGTTCTTCTACAGACAAAACAAAAAGAGGAAAGGAGAAAAAAAGATTTCAGGAGGATGAGGATTAATATTCAAGACTTAATCTAGTAGGATTTTAGGAGTAGATGAATTGAATGTTTTTTTTAGAAATTTGTATTTTTTTTCATTAATAAATTGAATAGTTATTTTAGGGATTGTATTGATTACTTTAGGGATGATGTAAATCTGTTTCTACGATTAGGTATATATATAAAACTTTTTATTTTGTAGTTTATTCAAATTTGTTGCTAGGAACCTGACACAATAGAGACACAAACAATTCAAGCTTTAAACGATCAAAGGAAGAAGAACCCACCATTAGCAGTTGGAGAACCCATGATCAATCGGGTAACTTTTTCCTTAACTTTTTATGGGTTATACATTGAGGATAATGTGTCAACCAAATTGTGAGGGGTAACATAAAAAACATGTTTCCAGATTTTTCTTTCATTTTTCTTGTCTTTGGTGTGCTTGAGCTTGTACAAGTACAAGTGATTGGTTAGGAGCATGTACATAGGTTGTTTGTGTTTACAAATAAACTTGGCATGATGGTAGGTGATTTTAATTTTTTTTATTAGACTACTAAGTTCTACATGGTATACTGTAAATAGGTATTAAGCAATCAATTTCACCAAATGATGTAGAATTTGAGTATAAATGATAAATGGTTGAATTTGAGTTTGTTTTGTTGATTAAATTTGTGCTTATTGAGATATTCAGGGATGACCTAAGGCATTGTTTGAAATGCATCCAGAGCCAAAAAGCTGACCTATTTGTATTTCACATTTAGTACCAATTTTCGGGCCTATTGACACTTCTTGATGAACCTCATTACAAGCTCAAAGCCTAAAAATGTTAATTTGTATTTGCCCTTTTTTTCTTTGGTCCTGCACTGTACGAATATAGATGTCTGGCCATACATATTTAGGATTAAGTACATACATCATGACAAATTTTGTAAAAATAGAGTGAAATAGGAAATATTAGTGTAAGATAAGAACTATAATTAGTCTCATGTGCGAAACAAAAAGAAAAATCTAAAAAGAAAATTAGTACAAGTAGAAAAAGTCCTAAACCAACTAAAAGGCTTCATGAGTGAGATGTATTGAAAAAGAGAAACGTCACAAAGTCACAAAAGAAAGAAAAGAAAGAAAAAACTCATACATTAGTGCAGAAAAACTCGTAAGGTTGGTCGTAGTTACTATGTCATGCTATGACTTCCTATATATGGAGAGACAAGGAAGGTGAGAGAAGGAGAAATAAGGCGATGAGCGGCTAAGGATCACTAAGGGAGGAGAATAGGGATCAATGCAATGTGCCAAACTATCTTCGCATTTGTAACCCTCTTGATGCTTTCTATCTTTCAATTTCATACCTATCCTAAGCTTCAGAACGATACAAGCCGAAAAGCCCTATATGACCTAAATATCCTTATACACGAATGTACATCATACTAACATAGACATAAACGACTATTTGTATTCAGCTCGGATAATCAAAGTACTTGTATAATTTATTGATGGATCCCTATAGGTGAAACCCATCAAAAGTTGTAAGTCAATTTATCATCATGTTAAAGTTGTTAGAAAGCATGAAATGCCAAAGTCATATGCTCTAAAGTCAATACTTGTATGATATTTGCTCAAGGGTAGTCACTTTTATTTCTTGTTTATGTTTTGGTTGCTTAAGGGAAAGTAATGACTTAAGTGTGGGGGAGTTTGATCTTTCGTAATTCAGTGTAGCAGATTAAACTAGTTTTCGGATTTAGGGAGCTTGAATACAAGCATTTTCGTTATGTTTTAGTTAAGTTTTCTTAGTTTTATTACATTTAATAAAATGTGCAAATTGAGTCTTTTATTAACCTTAGGGGTCAAATGAGGCCTAAGGGTGAGCTAATGCACTTTGTGAGTGTGTAGGAGACCTTTAGAAGGCATATTAAACTGATAGTTCTCGCTACATCGCAACACGGGATGACCTATGTTGCAACGTAGGGAGCAAAATGGAGAAACCTTCAGACCGCCTTCAATGTCATGACAAAGCTTGAGGGTGTCACGACATACCCCTAGAGATATCCCAAAAGAAGTACACTGACAACTATGTCACGACACAAGACTTGAAGTGTCATGACATCGACTCTGAGAAGAAAATGGAATACAAAATAGGGGCATTTTTATCTGCACAATCAAACTTAAAGCTCAGGAACGTTATCTAACCTAGGGTTCAGGAGGACGACCACCTAAAAGCAATAATTAGGCTCCTTTGGTACATGTTATAGACACTATTCCTTTAGCCTAAATTGTCTGTGTAAAATTTAGTTTAGTTTTCTTTTGTTCTTAAGTTTTAGATGTCTTTCCATTGTTCTTGTTGAATTCAAGAGATATGAATTATGGAAGCATTCAAACTTTGTGGATTCGCAATTTATCCCAATACAATCAAGCTACTTCATTTACTTTATCTTATTGATTTAATTAGCATGCTTTTCTTTTATATTGATTTCATATTGTCTATGAAAGCCATGAGAAACTAATCCCTCTTTGGGGGATTAGCGAGTGGAGGTATGATCTAATAATTGTTTTGTGGGGTTACTCAGTGGATCTGTTGTTTAGGAAAGGAAGAACGTGAAACAAACCCTAGGCCTGACAAACTTAGGAAGTCACCAAGGTGGGAATTAGCCCAAAATTGGTACTGCCCATTCGTGAACACTTTCACCCCAAGACAGTCTAGACTATGAGGTCAGAAGATAACTAGTTCTTGCTGCCTCATTATGTTAGTTGAAGATTGGAAGATCCTACTAGGGTAGCGACTAGTTTATTAACAAGGAACTTGAAGTAACAATTGATGGGGATAACCGAAGCGAGTTAATCACCCATAATCAAGATTTGATTTACTCTACTCTTCTATCTCCTGAATTTTATTTCTTTTGTTTTTTTATTTTTATTATTATAAAAATCTTAAAGAACCTTTTTCTATGTGCTCGTACTATAATTTATTTAAAGTACTAATTAGATCTTTTAGTGTTTAAGTTAGAATTGATTGAGCACTCACCTCCCTTGGGTATGATCCTCGTACTACTGACCTACTTCATTGTAAATACTATATTACAACTTGACCCGTACACTTGATGATATCACCTCGTAGTTCTTTATTTTATTGCAGTATTCACACTCTGGACGTTAGTACGTTTGGAGGCGATCACTTAGGAAGCTTAGGTGTTATTCTTCAGGCTTTTAGGCTTAGAAATACACATCCTACACATTTATTTTTGTACTTAAGCTACTAATGCTAAAAATAACATAATTAAACCTAAAATCCCTAGAAAACAAGCTCCTAAAGTGTCAAAATGTACCAAAACTACCACTACATTTGCCAGCATGTCACCTCCCTCTTCGGATTATTTTGTGTTTTTGGGTATACCAATGTTTCCTTTTTTTCCATTTTTGGAGCATTTGATTCATCTGAATCTGCATTTGACATCTATCCGTGTACATTGAATGCATTTATTCTATTTTGCTAAACCCGATCTCATCATTATGTCATATCCCAAAAATCGAGTAGTAGAAATTGGGTTAATAAACTGAAAGTGGTCACACCCGAAATTCTTTAAGATGCCTTGGCATATTTGACAATATATAAGTATCAAGTCTAGTGATTTAGTAGTGGTGGAGCTATCCTTGAAGACCTAGTTCGAATCCCTTCCCTCACATTATTTTTTATTTGGTGCAATTTTGCTTTAAACTCTAGTTAGTGTCACACCCCGTTTTATAAATAAATGTTGTAGGAATGCTCACGTGCAAGTGAATTGGCCTAGTGGTTAAGTAGTAAGCAGTTGTTTAGAGCTTTTCAAGTTGCACAAGGTCAAACCCCCTAGGCATATTTTTTAAAAAAAAATTCAGCCATTTACTTGGTCAATTCATTTAGAAGCCGTCCCAAATGAAAGGAAGAGGTAATTGGGGGTCAACCCTTAAATCACTCTTATTTGTTCCCTTCTTGATCCCCTTTTTGCTTCTATGTTCCCCCCACTTGCCAACTTTCCTTCCTTAGCTAGCTTGAATGTCCATCAAACAAAAATAGCCACCACTTTCACATTTATTTTCCTTTTCTTCCTTTCCTCTTCCTCTCTTGATTGATTCCTCCATTCCTACTCCCTTGCTCCTTCTTTCTCTTCTATTTTCTTCTTTATTGAGCAACCATTTCACCTCTTTTGATCCACTACTCTTCCACCTTTCACCACCATTAATTAACCATACCACCGTACCACCACCGTATACTACTTTTAAAAACCTTGGTGGAAATTTATTATTTTTACACCGAAAATTTCATCCAACCATCCATCTCTCTCGATTTCATTAGATCGGATTGATTCAACTAATTTTCGGATAGAACAAGCGTAAGTAAGGTGTTATTAGTTTATTTTGTCACGTTACTTCCATCCTTTTTCCTTCTTTGACTGAATATATATACATATATATGTTATTGACATATTTTTTTCTGGATCTAATTCCCTTTACAACATTTTATTGATGAAGGACCAAGTATGGTCTTTTTGGAATGTTAGTAATTTTGGAAGTGATTCATATCTCCGATTTATATATCACAAGAGTAAGTATTGTCATTGAAGCCAAAGCCTATCCGTTTATCAAATATTTATTAAAGGTGTTATAATTATGGATTATTCATTTTGTGTTTAGATCCAAGATGGATTTAATTAAATTAGAAAGTGGGCATTGAAGGAGTTTCCAAATCGGATTTGGTTAGACCAAGTATGGGTTTAACTTAGTATTAAATAAATGAATGTGGTTCATTTTTAACTAAATTAGTTCAATTTATTAATAATGGAAACACCGTTGAGTTCTTCATAATGCGAAATAATATTATTACACTATGTATTCAAAGAGGGATGCTAAACTCGTAAAAAGGGTGATCTCAAGTAAGTACTCCGAACTGATTATTTTGTGATCGTATAACTATGTTGATGTGATTCAATGGTGATTGTGAAAATATGATTGCATTCCAATACTCATGATGTGTGATATGTTGGCATTATATGATATGCATGATAATTAAATCATGTTGCAGATATTGAAATTGAAATATATGATACGCATGTTAAGCATGCCCATTGTACTGATTACAAATCTTATTCGCATGTTAAGCGCGCCCACTGAAAATATTGTTCATATGCCATATCACATGCATGGGGTTGGGATGATTATGAAGGGAGGAAGACTTTGGAAATTTTACTACAACATTGAGTGTTCTAGCCACAACGTTATTGAGTGGCTGACCACCTCCAGACATACCAACGTCCAGAGTAGAAATCCTACACAAAATATATAATAGGCGGTATCTGTAATAGCCCGTTTTAGTGAAATCAGAACACTGGTTTCGAGACCACAAATCCAAAGTCAAAAAATTTATTTTATTATTATTTTATTTCCTAAAATATGATAGTAATACCGTATAAAAGTTTTATTAAGAAATTTTACCGTTTACATGTTCAATTTGATAAAAAGGACTAAATCGCGTAAAGTGCAAAAGTTATGTTCTAATAGCTAAAGGTATTAGATAGCTATAGAACATTAAAGTGAAAGTCCTTGCATGGTAATTAGAGCATTAGAGTTGATAGTGGATTTTAATGGTTTGGCATTATTGAAATTTGGATGAAATTTTAAGGTTAATTTTGGAAGTTAGTAATTAATGTTATAATTAATTAAAGAAAGACAAACCATTATCTTCCATTATCATCATCAACTGAATTTGAAGAAGAAAATATAGCCATGGAAGCTTGAGGTTTCGGCTAAGCTATTTACCTTTATTAGATATGTATTTTTAATCCGTTTTTAAAGATTTTTATGTTTCCGAGATCGTTGTAACTTAATCTAGCTAGCCTGAGGACTAATTTGTGAAACTGTTTGTAACACCCCGTACCCGAGACCGTTGCCGGAGTCAGACACGAGGGGTTCACAGACTAAATTCGCTTACTATCGCAGTCCATTACAGGGATCGACTACACCGACCTTT
Source organism: Gossypium hirsutum (assembly GCF_007990345.1). Classification (NCBI taxonomy): domain Eukaryota; kingdom Viridiplantae; phylum Streptophyta; class Magnoliopsida; order Malvales; family Malvaceae; genus Gossypium; species Gossypium hirsutum. The sequence continues at coordinate 36,875,687 of NC_053443.1, forward strand.
GCGCATTAGTACAGTTTATTAGTCAAAGTCTCCCATGTTACAGGGATCGACTACACCGACCTTTGCGCATTACGACTTAGATATGTCCCTGCACAGGGCTTCAATACTGATGCCGTTTGTTTCTATAGAAACTAGACTCAGAGAGGAATCCAGACATATATGGTATAACTCCTAATTATCTCTGGTTAATTTATAATGAATTTCCAAAGTCGGAACAGGGAATCCAGAAACCGTTCTGGCCCTGTCTCACGAGAACCTGGATATCTCTTAACATACTGTCCATATGATCATTTCGTTACTTTCCTTTGAAAATAGATTCATCAAGTTTCGTTTACATAATTTATTCACTATTTAATTCCAATCCTACTATTTTTAGTGATTTTCCAAATCTACATCACTGCTGCTGCCAGCATCTGCCTTTAAGGTAGACTTTACCTATTTCATAGTTTCCATGATTCAACTAGCCCTTTTTGCATAAATAGCACAAATCATGATAGCGATTAACCATTCCATACCAAATGATTATAACATTATGCTCGAACATATATAAGCCATTTTCGCATGGCTATATACATTAACCAAAATATTCTTCCGCCACTAGTCTATTTTATACATGCCATAAGACAATCCGAAACATAGCAGTACCAAACAGTGGATAGTGATAGTGTGACTAGTTGCTGACGATCCCCGAGCCTGTAGCTTCGCAATGAGATCTATAAAACAGAGGAAACAGAGTAAACGGAGTAAGCATTGCAATGCTTAGTAAGTTTTAAGCAGTGGCAATAGATAACAAACAAATTATAACCTAGTTGTTCGTATTTTTATTTCACTCTTCCTTCGGGCATACCCTCCCTTTTCCGAATACGCACATCTCATCATATACAATAGGCAGATAAACTTTCACCTAAAAGTGAGCTCATGTGACATAGATATATCGTATGATTTCACATCACCCCTCACACTGATCCGATGTCACATAATCATAAGAATAGTCTCATAGATTGCTCTCGTATGCATCACATAACTACCTTATGATTTAGTGCAAATCAAGCTCACATATAAACTTGGAGTACATACCTGTTTAACCTTTCGCATTGAATATATTTATAAGCAATTCTTATTACGAAATCTTACCCGGACATAATCTCCACACGAAGTTATCGGGTCTTACCCGGACAAAATCCCCACACGTAGTCATCGGGTCCTTAGAACTCGGATATAGTACGAGCACGAAGCTTAGGGAAATTAATCAGTGATAATATTCTCGCATAAAGCCTGCGGGGTTTTAACCCGGATATAGTACTGACACAAATGCCCTTCGGGACTTATCACATTTATGCACTTTCACATCCATCACATTGGCCACTCGGCCCTGTCACATATATACACTTTCACATTCATCACATCGGCCATTAAGCCTTATCACGCATATACACTTTCACATTCATCACATCGGCCATTAAGCCTTATCACATATATATACACTTTCACATTCATCACATCGGCTATTAGGCCTTATCACACATATACACTTTCACATTCATCACATCGGCCATTAAGCCTTATCACATATATATACACTTTCACATTCATCACATCGGCTATTAGGCCTTATCACACATATACACTTTCACATTCATCACATCGGCCATTAAGCCCTATTCACATATATACACTTTCACATTCATCACATCGGCCATTAGGCCTTATCACATATATATACACTTTCACATTCATCACATCGGCCATTAGGCCTTATCACAATTTAAAATTCACATATGGGTTTAATCAATAGCTTATAAGCAACTAAAACAAGTTTATCAAGGTTTACAACACAATCTCAAATTCAGCACAAGTTGTTTTTCCTGAGCAATAGTCACTAAATTATTTATAACTGGAGCTACAAAACTCCAAATCACTTTCCGTAAATTTTTCCTGAATATAGACTCGTATGTCTTCCATCCATAAAATTTCCAGAATTTTAGGCTTGGCCAATCAATACCAGATTTTTCTTAAAGTTTCCCCTGTTTCACTGCTTGACTAATCTGACAACTCTTCACTACGAATCAAATTTCTCATTATCAGAAATTCCTTTGCTTGCACGGTTTCTTTTATAAGAAACTAGACTCATTAAGCTTTAATTTCATGTCTCATTCAGCCTCTAATTCAAATCCATGAATTTATGGTGATTTTCTAAATTCATGTTACTGCTGCTGTCCTGAGCAGGTTTATCACAATTTTACTCTTCTGACATATCCTTTCAGCACTTCATAATATCATATCCATTTGGCAACATATCATATCAATAACTTACCTATACTTCATAATAACCATTAGGCTATATGCATAAAGATTTACAATAGAGTTATGATTCTTTTAATATGTGCTTAACATATCATACTCAATCACATTATAGGCTTTAATACTTAAAACTTACCTCGGATATTTTGAATAGTTATGGATAGACTACTCCATTGCTTTCTCTTTTCCCCTATCTGATTTCGACACTTTCTGCTCTTGAGCTTGATTTAAAACAAATAGATTTATTCAATTACTTATCAATTAAGCAATTTAATTTAATACATATATATCATATATTTAAGGTACAAATGACCTTACTAACTAGCTATTTAAACATCATACATATGCCCTACTCATACAAAATCGAATATATTACTAGGCTACACTCAACAATTACATTTATCCCCATATAATAGATTAAAACTATCAAGGGACATTTTACTAACTTATTACCTTGCATATTTGAATTTAATAAACTAATTTACTAAATTAATGAATAATAAATTTTAACTTAACAATTTCATAACCACACATGATTATCATATCTACCAATTTGGCCGAATACTTATAAGATTAGCATTTTGCAAGTTTTCAAATCACTTCCAGAGCCAAATATCATTATAAATTAAGATATACTTTCACACATCTATACAAGTTTACAAAACCACATTTAACTTCATATATCATCATCACTTATTTAGTAGAATATGCAAGATCAAACATATCTTTACAAATATATATTTATTTATATATACATATGTGGTCGAAATTACAAGTTCAATTGGAACACTCCATAAATATTTACCTATATAACCGGATATACCAAATTCATTATATCATTACATAGGTACATATCTATAAGACCGAATATATAAGGCTCAATATATCATCACATATGGCCGAATATTACTAAACTCAAGCCACCATATTTTTACCCCTTAAGTCACACCCAAAAATCACATTCGGCGCTTCTCTTCCAAAATTTTTCCAAGTCTTCAAATTCACTTACAAGCTCATTTATATAACATATGAAACATTTAACAATTATTTTATCAATAAAATAGCATGACCGATTACCTATTTCTCTCCCTAAATCCAAATTCGGCATATTGAACAACCCAAATGCTAACCTATCCAAGTTCGGCATATTCAACAACCCAAATGCTAACCTCAACGTTTAAGTTAAAATAACAAGTAACTTAACACATCCAACATAATTTTCCAAGCTAATGACATCAAAGCTTCAACTAAAATTTCAAGCTTCTTAGCCAAATTTCAAACTTCCAAATAGCCTAAATTTAATCCATGGAATAGGTAGAATTCAAACAAATCATCCAAATTATGCATACATTTCTAAAGGTGGCATTAAACATACCTTCTTCTAGCAATCACCATAGCCGAAACTCAAACAAAAAATTTTATTCTTTTTCCTTTCAAGTTTCGACAATGGAGGAACAAGATGAATTACTTTGGTTTCTCCTCCCACTAACCAATTTCCCCCATGGCCAAATGCTCAAGACACCATGAAACTAAAAATTTTGTCATGGGCTATGTAATGAACTTAATACCTAACTCAAAATATGCTAAAAAAAATCCATAAGCTAACATGAATTTCTCACCTTATTCATGACTTAGAATTGCCGAATGGTTGCTCCCTCTCTCCCTCTTAGAATCGGCCAAGAAGAAACAAGAATAAAGACTTGTTTCTTTCACCCCTTTCCTTCTTTTCTTTACTTTATTTCTAACCTTTTATTTTATTCCATCCTCCATACTAATATGGCACCTAGTTAATTAAAGTTAATATAAAATTCACACTTGACTATACAATTTGTAGCATGGCCGGCCACTACCTATAGTTTGGCTAATTTGACATGCAAGGACAAGAACTTTCCCACATATACTAATAGGCCACTTTAGCACTTGCCTAGCATATCTCTAAATTGTCTCACATAAGTCCCTACTAATAATTTTCACATACACTGACCAAATTGAAGTATGAAACTATCACACAAGCATTTACTCACATCATAAACACAGAATATAACCTTTAATTATTTATAAGACTCGGTTTCGTGGTCCCGAAACCACTTTCCGACTAGGGTCACTTTAGGGATGTCACACTGTTAAACTATTAGGGTTTTACCATTAAAGAATATACATGATTTTTGAATTTTGATGATAGAAAATGAATGGTTGTTGTTAGATAAACAAATTTTGTTAAGGGATTTTTGATGAAATTGTCAATTAGGGGTTAAATTGAAAAATGTGATAAATTCGTGGTATAATTTGTAAATTTATGAAATATGTGGGCTTCTATAAGCTTGTATAATAATCGGTTAAGCTTAGGTAGGGGTAACATTGCATGAATTTCATTTTTCGAGCCTAGGGACTAAATTGTAAAGAAATTAAAAGTTTAGGGGCAAAATGGTAATTTTTCCAAAAATATATTTTGGATTAAATTGAATGAATTATATGTGAAATTGAGTTAAATTTATCTGTATAGATCCAGTTAGACCTCGTATGGAGTTAGATCAGGGCAAAGAGAAAGCCTAGGATTAATCGCCTCCGTATCTACGTATACTCGTTGAGGTAAGTTCATGTAATTAAATTATGTTTATATTTTTTTAATTGAAATATATAAATGTTATGATTTATCATATATAATTACCGAGTGCTTATCAAATGACGTACGATGATTAGTGACCCCCGTTTGAACCTTAGGCATCCATAGGATACAAATGACATGTCATTAGGGTTACTGATTTATAGCTCATGAGAGCATACTGATTTATAGCACATGAGAGCATACCGATTTATAGCTCGTGAGAGCATACTAATCTTTAGTTCAATTAAGCATACCCATTCACAGCTCGAATGAGCATACACGTACATGAATTGGCAGATTACAGTTATATGAGCTATCACACTATGTGTGAGCTATCCTGGGTATCCACCGGTATTCTAAACGATTCAACGAGAAATTTTCTTATACGAAATGATATGAGTTCGATATGAACTATTATAGGTATACACATGAAATACATGGAAATGATGTTACATGATATATAGATATATGTGAAATGGATGATACATGTATATGGAACGTGATTAATTGTTGAGATCATCCATGATTATTGGTTCATATATGCATTTACATGGCTAATATGGTTGGTGTATATGTGCTTAGGGATAGGTTTTGTTACTTACCTATTACTTGATCAAATTGTAACATCCCAAAATAGGGCCTAAACGGAATAGTGGTTGCAAAACCATGAATCTGAGATAGAAAAGTTTATTTTGATTAATTTTTTATGATTTACCGATTGATTAGACGCATGTGTTAGAATACCGATAAGAAATTTCAGCGATTGCATGTATGAATTGCATATTAGGGTTTAATTGCAAAAGAGGGGTAAATATGAGTTTTAAATGATAAAGGATTTAATTGAAATGCATAATTGAAGTAGAGGTCCTTAAATGGTAATTAGACCATTAGATTTTCATGGACAAAAATGGACATGAGATAAGTGAAATAGGATATTTTTAAGTTAGGGGCATATTAGTCATTTGGTAATTAAATGAATTAAAAAGGAAAATAAAGCCAAAAATATGTTCATATTTCATCCACCATAGCCAAAACTTACAAGTTCTCCATAGCCAGGGTTTTGGCCACTTTCAAGCTTGATTGTAAGTACATCCAAGCCCCGTTTTTAATGTTTTTTTACGTTTTTGGAGTCCTCATAGCTCGATTTAGCTTATTCTACCATTAATTCATGTTAGGGTTCATATTTGGAAAAATGCCCATAGTTGAAATATTTTTATTTTGATGTTTTATGGTAATATATGAAGCTTGAAATTATGTTAAACAACTTCTGCTAAGCAATTTTAAGTGAAAACGAGTAAAACGACATAATCGGTAAAAATACCTAATGTTCATAAGTAAATGTTAGAGTGGGAATTTGGTGTTGCCATAGAAGGGAAAGATGTTCAGCAAGTCATAAAACATAAGAATAAGGGATGAAGTTTAATTTCTGAGCTTTGGGAAAAAAGTGTATATAACACCCCAAACCCGGTCTAAACGTTATGACCGAATCTGGCGATGTCACATTGTAACACCCCTTACCCGTATTCGATGCCGGAATAGGGTACGAGGCATTACTAGAAGACATACATTTGCATACGTATTAAACCGAGTTATAAAATTTCATCCGAATTAAAACTTTCAAATTTTTAACGTGCTTTTTGTGACAGCCCAAAGTTGACCCTAGTCGGGAAGTGGTTTCGGGACCGCTAAACCGAGTCACCGAAATGTTGAATGTGATATTTATTGTCTAGAATATGTAATTATGAATGTGTGAAAATTTCAAGCTTCGATTTAGTCGATTGCATGTGAATTTAGTCAATAGGACTTATGTGAGAAAATTTTAAAATGTGATAGGTCAATGTGTGAGGACCTATTAGTGCATGTGGACAAAGGGGGGACTTGCATGTCAAATTTCCCCCCCCCTAATGAGTAGTGGCCGGCCATGACAAGGAATGATGGGCAAAACATGTCATGAAACATGTTTTGTTAATGGAAGAATAAAATAAGGAGTATGGGTAATAAAGAAATGGAAACAAAAGAAAAAAAATGTGTGGTTGCCCCCCATTGCCGTGAGCTAAAGAGAAGAAAGGAGAAAAATTTGTGTTCATCCTTTCTCACCTTCATTTAGCCTAAATTAGAAAGAAAAACAAAGAAAAAAATTTCTCATCCTTTGGTTCATCCTTGGCCAAAAATTTTAAGGAGGAAAGAAGAAGAAAGGTGAAGAGATTCGGCCATGCATGTAGCTAGGCTAAGGTATGTTTGATGATGTTCCATGAGATGCATGCATGTTTTAGTTGTTAGCTTGAGTTCTACCTAGCCCATGGTCTAAATCTTGCTATGTGATGGAAATGGCACTTGACCATGGATGCATCATTCTTGGTTGATGTTTGATGTTGTGGTGATGAGGCATGAGGATGAGTTAAGATTCGGCCTAGGTGGAGGTTGTGTTAATGCCATTGCATGCAAAATATGAAGCTTGTTAATGATGCATGTGATGATGGCTTGATGATTCTTGAACCTCCTTTTTAGCATTTTTGTGTGAGCACATATGTGCATTGGTTGCTAAATGGAGAAGAATCGGCTAGCAAGATGTGTGCTAAGGCCGAATGTAACTTTGCATGTTAATGAGCAATGCATGTGTTAAATAGATGAAAAGGGGGAGGATGCTTTACTAGTGTGTATATGTGTGTATTAAGTGTTGAAATTGACCCCAAAAATAGACATGCATATTCGGCCAAGGGGAAAGAAATTAGCTAATATGTTGTGTTGATGCATGATTTTTGCATGTATGAGACTTTAATGTCTAATGTATAAATATGGGCTAAGTGCCTTGTGTTCATCTTTTTGATGCCTAAATGATGAAATCAATTTATTTGTTTAATTAAGCTCAAGAGCAAAGGGGAAATAAATCCGATAAAGGGAAGGAAAAAGTGGTTGAATAGCTAGCGGAATCGTTCGACAACACCCGAGGTAAGTTCTTGAGTAAGAGAGCTTAAATTACGATGTGATTAAATCATGCTCTATGTGAGGCTATTGAGCCGAATGTGCAAGGACGATATGTGCCTTGTGTTTGAGTTTCGCAAATGAAAATGAAATATGAATGTGCCATGAATTATTGTTAGATGTGCATGATTAATTGAATGCTGTCCGGGCTAAGTCCCGAAGGCTTTGTGCTAAGTGAATATATCCGGACTAAGATCCGAAGGCATTTGTGCGAGATACAAATTCCGGGTTAAGCCCCGAAGGCCTTTGTGCGAGATACTAAATCCGGGTTAAGTCCCGAAGGCATTCGTGCGAGTTGTTAAATCCGGGTTATGTCCCGAAGGCATTGTGTGAGTTACTAAAACCGGGCTATGTCCCGAAGGCATTTGAACGAGGAGCTATATCCGGTTAAATCCGAAGGTACGTGATTTGGTAATGAATGAGCTTGCTGTAAAATTCCAGCGAATACTCGAAAAACATCCCAATATGGGGATATGTTACGTATGTGTTGAATTTAATCGAGCCCTTACAAATAAATGTTCGCTCAGTTGATAAACGAGCTACCGGCCTTCGGCTAAGTTAGTCTATTGTGTATGTACATAAGGGTTGTTAATGTTGTGAAGCAAGTTTGATATCGGTAAATTGCGTATTATGAAATATTCCATTTAGCCAAATGTGTGTTATTCTTTGTTTATGCTGGAATTCCTTGCTCAAACTTACTAAGCATAAATTGCTTACTCGTTACACTGCTCCTCTGTTTTATAGATTTTGGTTCTCCAGCTATCGGACTCGGGATCTTGAAGTCGAAGTCGCCCACACTATCAAAGGCTCTTTTGGGTACTATTTTGGTTGAATCTTGATATGGCATGTATAGGACTACCCATTGTTGTTTTTCGAGTACTTTATGAAATGTATAAGTGTACAGCCATGCGAAAATGGCTTGTAGAAGTGGAGTATGGCATTAGACCATTCGTGTTTATGAATGTATAGATGGTTTCATGATGTAACTATAGTTGGATTGGAAGTGTTGAGCAAATGATCAGCCACTAGAATGGCTAAGTATGATCATATGTGGGCTTATGTATGACAAGGCCCTAGTTGGTCCATGAAACCCCAAATTAGGTAAGGTTTACTTTGAAAACAGAAGCTGATAGCAGCAGTGGTGTGGATTGGAAAAATCACAAGAATTCGTAGGAGTGGAATTAAATAGTGAATAAATTATGTAATCGAACCTTGATGAATCTGCTTTCATATGGAAGTAACGAAACAATCATAGGAACAGTACAGTAAGAGATATTCGGGTTCTTGTGGAACAGGGCCAGAACAGTTTCTGGATTCCCTGTTCCGACTTTGGAAATTCACTATAAATTGACCAGAGATAATTAGGGGTCATACCATATATGTATGGATTCCTATCTGAGTCTAGTTTCCATAGAAACAAACGGCATCAGTATTGAAGCTCTGTGAAGAGAGATATCCAAGTCGTAATGGGAAAAGGTTAGTGTAGTCGACCCCTGTATCAGGGGAGACTTTGACTAATAAACTGTACTAATTGGCCCGACCAAAAATTCTAGAAAAAAATACATAGGTGGGGACATGAGTCTAGTTTCAGGGAAAAATCACCAAACTGATTTTCGAGTTGTGAAACTCAAGATATGATTTTTGAAGCGACTAGTACTCAGACTGGGCAGTGTCTGGAAGGAAATTTTTCAAAGTTTGTTAACATCTCGTGTCCGACTCCGGTGTCGGTCTTGGGTTCGGGGTGTTACATTTTATTGGTATCAGAGCTACGGTTTAGTCGATTCTAGGACTACCGTAATGTTTTGGGTCTAGCTATACATGCCATTTTATGTGATTACTTGATAGTGTGGTGATTTCTGACAATTGTAAATGTGTTTATTTATAGTAATGGATCCCGATCGTGACCGAGAGGTAGCTGATGATCTTGAGAGTGTAGCGCCTGCTCCCGCACAAGGGACAGTGCCGGCAGACTCTCAACCTAATGCTAGTAATCCGAATGATGAAGCTAGACAAGCATTCTATAGCGTGATGAATGATTGGTTTAACCAATACATTCGAACTAATATGGCTGTTCCACAACCTCCATTCCCGACAAATACTACCCCCGCACCTACAATACCACCGGTAACGGACCAAATAAGGTCAAATAAGCCCCCAGTTGACAGAATCCGAAAACATGGGGCTACTGAATTTAAGGCTATGGATAGCGATGATGCCGAGCAAGCTGAATTTTGGCTGGACAACACTATCCGGGTACTCGATGAGCTATCTTGTACACCCGATGAATGCCTAAAGTGTGCTATCTCCTTGCTACGTGATTCTGCCTACTATTGGTGGAGTACTCTGACTTCTATTGTGCCCCGAGAGCAAGTAACTTGGGAGTTTTTCCAAACTGAGTTTCGGAAAAAGTATATCAGTCAGAGATTTGTTGATCAAAAACGGAAGGAATTTCTTGAGCTTAAGCAAGGCTCCATGTCGGTTACTGATTACGACCGAAAATTTGTTAGACTTAGCAAATACGCTCGGAATGTGTTTCGTCCGAAGCTATTATGTGTAAATGCTTCGAGGATGGGCTGAATGAAGATATAAAAATATTCGTTGGCGTTCTTGAAATACGAGAGTTCGTGGTACTGTTGAACGAGCTTGTAAAGCCGAAGAGCTTAGAAAAGAAAAGCAAAGAGTTGATGAGGGAACTGGAGAGTTTCATAAAAGATCCTCGGGAAGGTCTCTTCAACAGACATCGAAGAGATTTCGAGATGATGCGGGCCAGTTTAGAGGCACTTCGGGCCTTTTTGGACGAGATCGTGATCGACCCCCTGTGGGTACACGAGGCACTTCGGTCGCCAGTGTTGGAATGAACGTCGAGACAGGACGAAATGCCGATATTGCGGTAAATGGCATTCGGGAGTTGTAGATTTCCTGACCGCTCCTGTTACAAATGCGGATCAGTTGACCACTTCATTAAAGATTGCCCGAGGTTGTCGGGACAGAATGCAAATTAGAGTGGGAAACCGGGTGCTACCACTGCTCGAGGTAGACCATCTGGAAATACGGGCAATGCTAGTGGTGGTCAGAGAGGATCTAGAGATGATATAACCAGATCCGAAGCCCGTGCGCCTGCTAAGCTTATGCTATACGTGCCCGCGAGGATGCTTCTTCGCCTGATGTTATACCGGCACATTCACTCTCTTTGATACTAATGTATTCTTTGATTGACCCGTTCTACTCATTCTTACATATGAAACCTTAGCATCCAGTAAACTTACCTATTGAGTCTACTGAGTTCGTAATTCGGTGTCAATCCCTTGGTCGTTACGTGCTGTCGACAAAGTGTGTAAAAATGTCCCTGGAAATTCAGGTTCTGTTTCCGGGGATTGATGCTTTCG